>NW_027640555.1:0-99573 GCF_949752795.1 Hyperoodon ampullatus
GTGCTTATATCTAACTCTGGTTTTATGCATCACCCCACCTCTCCTTCCCCCTTAAGCAGGCATAAGAGTGTTTTCTAAATGTGAGACACTGTTCTCTTTCCTAACTCAGTTCAAGTGTAGCCATGTTTACAGGATCTTCATAAGTGATATCTTATGATAAGTTTCTTTTTCTGTGTGACATATTTCACTTAGAATCATCGTACCTGAATCCAACCATTTTGCTGCTACTGGTCTTATGACATTGATTTCATGGCTGAGGGATATTCCATCGTACGTAAGTACCACAATTTTTTGAACCATTTTTATATTTCCTGGGATATTTAAGGGGTACCCAAGTTGAGGTCCTTGTAAGCAGTGCAGCCCTAAATTTTGGTGTGGCCCTGTCTTATTGATTTTCAGGTTTCTCAAAGGTATATTCCCTAGACTGTAAGTGCCCTTGGCTCTGTAGCTCTGTTGTTTACTTGTTTTAGGGAACACAATGCACTCCACCAGAGAGGCAGTTGGCAATTTACATCCCGCCGATCAGCATAACAAGGCTCGCTCTTCTCCAGGGCATGTCTTGCCTTTCTGGATTTTACCCATTTTGTGAATGTCCCTTTTGACCGGTGGGAAGTGATACTTCTTTTTAGTGCAGATATGCATTGCCCGCTTGCTTGCTTGGCCAAAAAGGGCGTATGCGTTTTCTCCTGAATATATTCAGGAGAAAACGCATACGCCCTTTTTGGCCAAGTGCATCATTGTCGAAGTTGTGCCCCTCTTCCTGTGATTTAAAGGCGATTCCAACATACCTCTTGAAATCTGTTTCCTGCTATTCTGCCTCGTTTTCAAGTCTGCCTCAATGCCTTCCCTCAACAGATTTTTGGACGATACTTGTCCTTTATTACTTGGCCAGTTTGTGAATTGCTGTGCCCCTGAGCTCCATTTTTCAACTCGTTTTTGGTGAGCTGACCGTAGGTCCAAAATTTTGGTTCAGGGCCTATGCTGGTTCCCAGTGGGGGGCTGAGACTTTGGTTAATTCTTCTTCCTCCCGGGAAGTTAGAGTGATATGTGCCCGTCCAAATGGCTAACAGCTACTCTCTCATTGGTTCTCCCTCTTCCCTTTCATCCTCTGCCAAATTGGCAACCTGTGTGAACCAGGAGGTTAAAGGGGCTGTCTCTCCAAGTTGGGAGGTTGATAGTAAAGCAGATGGAAAGTCAAACCAGAGCACCAGGAGAGGGACTATTCGTTGAGTTTTAGAAACCTTTCGTATTCACAGTGTGTCCGTTCTCTAGGTTTCCCGTACATGTTATAGCTGTAGTAATATTCCCTTCAACGTGGAGAGTTGGGACCCATGGAATGGCTGACAGGCATTTGTGCTTTAAAGGGTCTGCATTTGCTCACCCAATCTCACCAATCCTCTCAGTCCCAAGTGTCCCTCCTTATGCCACATCCAGCTGTCGTTGTAGATAGGGTCATTCCAGGTTTCATCAGAGACCCTGAAGGAATTGTAAAGAATTTCCTAGTTTTTTTTTTTGTTTTTGAAATTCCTTTTTATAGTGGGTTTGAGCTGATTCTCGCTGCCATATTTATGCCAGTCTAGACACACTTGATTCCCTTATGGAGACATATCAATACATAGGTTTTAAGATTCTTACTAGTCATATATATTCCTCTGCGGGAAATATGGGGTTTTGAGTCCCTTTCACTGAGGAAGGTGTAGGTCTTGTCTATTCCATAGTTGGTTTTTGGAACGGTACCTGTGCTTATATCAAACTCTGGTTTTATGCATCTCCCCACCTCTCCTTCCCCCTTAAGCAGGCATAAGAGTGTTTTCTAAATGTGAGACACTGTTCTCTTTCCTAACTCAGATCAAGTGTAGCCGTGTTTACAGGATCTACATAAGTGATATCTTATGATAAGTTTCTTTTTCTGTGTGACTTATTTCACTTAGAATCATCGTACCTGAATCCACCCATTTTGCTGCTACTGGTCTTATGACATTGATTTCATGGCTGAGGGATATTCCATCGTACGTAAGTACCACAATTTTTTGAACCCTTTTTATATTTCCTGGGATATTTAAGGTGTACCCAAGTTGAGGTCCTTGTAAGCAGTGCAGCCCTAAATTTTGGGGTGGCTCTGTCTTATTGATTTTCAGTTTTCCCAAGGTATATTCCCTAGACTGGAAGTGCCCTTGGCTCTGTAGCTCTGTTCTTTAATTGTTTGGGGGAACACAATGTACTCCTCCAGAGAAGCAGTTGGCAATTTACATCCCGCCCATCAGCATAACAAGGCTCCCTGTTTTCCAGGGCCTGTCTTGCCTTTCTGGTTTTTACACATTTTGTGGATAACCCTTTTGACCGGTGGGAAGTGATACTTCTTTGTAGTGCAGATTTGCATTGCCCGCTTGCTTGCTTGGCCAAAAAGGGCGTATGCGTTTTCTCCTGAATATATTCAGGAGAAAACGCATACACCCTTTTTGGCCAAGTGCATCATTGTGGAAGTTGTGCCCCTCTTCCTGTGCTTTAAAGGCGATTCCAACGTACCTCTTGAAATCTGTTTCCTGCTATTCTGCCTCGCTTTCAAGTCCGCCTCGTTGCCTTCCCTCAACAGATTTTTGGATGATAGTTGTCCTTTATTACTTGGCCAGTTTGTGAATTGCTGTGCCCCTGAGCTCCATTTTTCAACTCGTTTTTGGTGAGCTGACCGCAAGTCCAAATTTTGGTTCAGGACCTATGCTGGTTCCCGGTGTGGGCCTGAGACTTTGGTTAATTCTTCTTCCTGTGATATGTGCCCGGCCAAATGCCTAACAGCTACTCTCTCATTGGTTCTCCCTCTTCCGTTTCATCCTCTGCCAAATTGGCAACCTGTGCGAACCAGGAGGTTAAAGGGGCTGTCTCTCCAAATTGGGAGGTTGATAGTAAAGCAGATGGAAAGTCAAACCGGAGCACCAGGAGAGGGACTATTCGTTGAGTTTTAGAAACGTTTTGTATTCACAGTGTGTCCGTTCTCTAGGTTTCACGTACATGTTATAGCTGTAGTAATATTCCCTTCAACCTGCAGAGTTCGGACCCATGGAATGGTTGCCATGCATTATTGCTTTAAAGGGTCTGCATTTGCTCACCCAATCTGACCTATCGTCTCAGTCCCAGTGTCCCTCCTTATCCCACATCCAGCTGTCATTGTAGATAGGGTCATTCCAGGTTTCATCAGAGACCCTGAAGGAATTGTAAAGAATTTCCCAGTTTTTTTGTTTTGTTTTAGAAATTCCTTTTTATAGTAGGTTTGAACTGATTCTCGCTGCCATGTTTATGCCAGTATAGACACACTTGATTCCCTTAAGAAGACACATCAATACATAGGTTTTAATATTCTTACTAGTCAGATATATTCCTCTGCGGGAAATATGGGGTTTTCAGCCCCTTTCACTGAGGAAGGTGTAGGTCTTGTCTATTCCATAGTTGGTTTTTGGAACGGTACCTGTGCTTATATCAAACTCTGGTTTTATGCATCACCCCACCTCTCCTTCCCCCTTAAGCAGGCATAAGAGTGTTTTCTAAATGTGAGACACTGTTCTCTTTCCTAACTTAGTTCAAGTGTAGCCATGTTTACAGGATCTTCATAAGTGATATCTTATGATAAGTTTCTTTTTCTGTGTGACTTATTTCACTTAGAATCATCGTACCTGAATCCACCCATTTTGCTGCTACTGGTCTTATGACATTGATTTCATGGCTGAGGGATATTCCATCGTACGTAAGTATCACAATTTTTTGAACCATTTTTATATTTCCTGGGATATTTAAGGTGTACCCAAGTTGAGGTCCTTGTAAGCAGTGCAGCCCTAAATTTTGGGGTGGCTCTGTCTTATTGATTTTCAGTTTTCCCAAGGTATATTCCCTAGACTGGAAGTGTCCTTGGCTCTGTAGCTCTGTTCTTTACTTGTTTTAGGGAACACAATGTACTCCTCCAGAGAGGCAGTTGGCAATTTAAATAACGCCCATCAGCATAACAAGGCTCCCTGTTCTCCAGGGCCTGTCTTGCCTTTCTGGTTTTTACAAATTTTGTGGATGTCCCTTTTGACCGGTGGGAAGTGATACTTCTTTGTAGTGCAGATTTGCATTGTACGCTTGCTTGCCTGGGCAAAAAGGGCGTATGCGTTTTCTCCTGAATATATTCAGGAGAAAACGCACACGCCCTTTTTGGCCAAGTGCATCATTGTGGAAGTTGTGCCCCTCTTCCTGTGCTTTAAAGGCGATTCCAACGTAACTCTTGAAATCTGTTTCCTGCTATTCTGCCTCGCATTCAAGTCCGCCTCATTGCCTTCCCTCAACAGATTTTTGGACGATACTTGTCCTTTATTACTCGGCCAGTTTGTGAATTGCTGTGCCCCTGAGCTCCATTTTTCAACTCGTTTGTTGTGAGCTGACCGCAAGTCCAAAATTTTGGTTCAAGACCAATGCTGGTTCCAGGTGGGGGGCTGAGACTTTGGTTAATTCTTCTTCCTGCCGGGAATTTAGAGTGATATGTGCCCATCCAAATGCCTAACAGCTACTCTCTCATTGGCTCTCCCTCTTCCCTTTCATCCTCTGCCAAATTGGCAACCTGTGCAAACCAGGAAGTTAAAGGGGCTGTCTCTCCAATTTGGGAGATTGATAGTAAAGCAGATGGAAAGTCAAACCGGAGCACCAGGAGAGGGACTATTCGTTGAGTTTTAGAAACCTTTCGTATTCACAGTGTGTCCGTTCTCTAGGTTTCCCGTACATGTTATAACTGTAGTAATATTCCCTTTATCCTGGAGAGGTGGTACCCATGGAAGGGGTGCCATGCATTATTGCTTTAAAGGGTCTGCATTTGCTCACCCAATCTCACCAATCCTCTCAGTCCCAAGTGTCCAGCCTTATGCCACATCCAGCTGTCATTGTAGATAGGGTCATTCCAGGTTTCATCAGAGACTCTGAAGGAATTGTAAAGAATTTCACAGTTTTTTTGTTTTGTTTTTGAAATTCCTTTTTATAGTGGGTTTGAGCTGATTCTCCCTGCCATGTTTATGCCAGTCTAGACACACTTGATTCCCTTACGGAAATATATCAATACATAGGTTTTAAGATTCTTACTAGTCAGATATATTCCTCTGCGGGAAATATGGTGTTTTGAGTCCCTTTCACTGAGGAAGGTGTAGGTCTTGTCTATTCCATATTTGGTTTTTGGAACGGTACCTGTGCTTATATCTAACTCTGGTTTTATGCATCACCCCACCTCTCCTTCACCCTTAAGTAGGCATAAGAGTGTTTTCTAAATGTGAGAGACTGTTCTCTTTCCTAACTCAGTTCAAGTGTAGCCGTGTTTACAGGATCTACATAAGTGATATCTTATGATAAGTTTCTTTTTCTGTGTGACTTATTTCACTTAGAATCATCGTACCTGAATCCGCCCATTTTGCTGCTACTGGTCTTATGACATTGATTTCATGGCTGAGGGATATTCCATCGTACGTAAGTACCACAATTTTTTGAACCATTTTTATATTTCCTGGGATATTTAAGGTGTACCCAAGTTGAGGTCCTTGTAAGCAGTACAGCCATAAATTTTGGGATGGCTCTGTCTTATTGATTTTCAGTTTTCCCAAGGTATATTCCCTAGACTGGTAGTGCCCTTGACTCTGTAGCTCTGTTCTTTACTTGTTTTAGGGAACACAATGCACTCCTCCAGAGAGGCAGTTGGCAATTTACATCCCGCCCATCAGCATAACAAGGCTCCCTGTTCTGCAGGGCCTGTCTTGCCTTTCTGGTTTTTACACATTTTGTGGATGTCCCTTTCCACCGGTGGGAAGTGATACTTCTTTGTAGTGCAGATTTTCATTGCCCGCTTGCTTGCTTGGCCAAAAACTGCATATGCGTTTTCTCCTGAATATATTCAGGAGAAAATGCATACGCCCTTTTTGGCCAAGTGCATCATTGTCGAAGTTGTGCCCCTCTTCCTGTGCTTTAAAGGGAATTCCAACGTACCTCTTGAAATCTGTTTCCTGCTATTCTGCCTCGCTTTCAAGTCCGCCTCGTTGCCTTCCCTCAACTGATTTTTGGACGATACTTGTCCTTTATTACTTGGCCAGTTTGTGAATTGCTGTGCCCCTGAGCTCCATTTTGCAACTCGTTTTTTTGTGAGCAGACCGCAAGTCCAAATTTTGGTTCAGGACCTGTGCTGGTTCCCGTTGGGGGGCTGAGACTTTGGTTAATTCTTCTTCTTGCCGGGAAGTTAGAGTAATATGTGACCGTCCAAATGCCTAACAGCTACTCTCTCATTGGTTCTCCCTATTCCCTTTCATCCTCTGCCAAATTGGCAACCTGTGTGAACCAGGAGGTTAAAGGGGCTGTCTCTCCAAGCTGGGAGGTTGATAGTAAAGAAGATGGAAAGTCAAACCTGAGCACCAGGAGAGGGACTATTCGTTGAGTTTTAGAAACCTTTCGTATTCACAGTGTGTCCGTTCTCTAGGTTTCCCGTACATATTATAGCTGTAGTAATATTCCCTTCAACCTGGAGAGTTGGGACCCATGGAATGGGTGCCAGGCATTTGTGCTTAAAAGGGTCTGCATTTGCTCACCCAATCTCACCAATCCTCTCAGTCCCAAGTGTCCAGCCTTATGCCACATCCAGCTGTCGTTGTAGATAGGGTCATTCTAGGTTTCATCAGAGACCCTGAAGGAATTGTAAAGAATTTCCCAGTTTTTTTGTTTTGTTTTTGAAATTCCTTTTTATAGTGGGTTTGAGCTGATTCTCGCTGCCATGTTTATGCCAGTCTAGACACACTTGATTCCCTTACGGAGACATATCAATACATAGGTTTTAAGATTCTTACTAGTCAGATATATTCCTCTTCGGGAACTATGGGGTTTTGAGTCCCTTTCACTGAGGAAGTTGTAGGTCTTTTCTATTCCATAGTTGGTTTTTGGAACGGTACCTGTGCTTATATCTAACTCTGGTTTTATGCATCACCCCACCTCTCCTTCCCCCTTAAGCAGGCATAAGAGTGTTTTCTAAATGTGAGACACTGCTCTCTTTCCTAACTCAGTTCAAGTGTAGCCATGTTTACAGGATCTTCATAAGTGATATCTTATGATAAGTTTCTTTTTCTGTGCGACATATTTCACTTAGAATCATCGTACCTGAATCCACCCATTTTGCTGCTACTGGTCTTATGACATTGATTTCATGGCTGAGGGATATTCCATCGTACGTAAGTACCACAATTTTTTGAACCATTTTTATATTTCCTGGGATATTTAAGGGGTACCCAAGTTGAGGTCCTTGTAAGCAGTGCAGCCCTAAATTTTGGTGTGGCCCTGTCTTATTGATTTTCAGGTTTCTCAAAGGTATATTCCCTAGACTGTAAGTGCCCTTGGCTCTGTAGCTCTGTTGTTTACTTGTTTTAGGGAACACAATGCACTCCACCAGAGAGGCAGTTGGCAATTTACATCCCGCCGATCAGCATAACAAGGCTCGCTCTTCTCCAGGGCATGTCTTGCCTTTCTGGATTTTACCCATTTTGTGAATGTCCCTTTTGACCGGTGGGAAGTGATACTTCTTTTTAGTGCAGATATGCATTGCCCGCTTGCTTGCTTGGCCAAAAAGGGCGTATGCGTTTTCTCCTGAATATATTCAGGAGAAAACGCATACGCCCTTTTTGGCCAAGTGCATCATTGTCGAAGTTGTGCCCCTCTTCCTGTGATTTAAAGGCGATTCCAACATACCTCTTGAAATCTGTTTCCTGCTATTCTGCCTCGTTTTCAAGTCTGCCTCAATGCCTTCCCTCAACAGATTTTTGGACGATACTTGTCCTTTATTACTTGGCCAGTTTGTGAATTGCTGTGCCCCTGAGCTCCATTTTTCAACTCGTTTTTGGTGAGCTGACCGTAGGTCCAAAATTTTGGTTCAGGGCCTATGCTGGTTCCCAGTGGGGGGCTGAGACTTTGGTTAATTCTTCTTCCTCCCGGGAAGTTAGAGTGATATGTGCCCGTCCAAATGGCTAACAGCTACTCTCTCATTGGTTCTCCCTCTTCCCTTTCATCCTCTGCCAAATTGGCAACCTGTGTGAACCAGGAGGTTAAAGGGGCTGTCTCTCCAAGTTGGGAGGTTGATAGTAAAGCAGATGGAAAGTCAAACCAGAGCACCAGGAGAGGGACTATTCGTTGAGTTTTAGAAACCTTTCGTATTCACAGTGTGTCCGTTCTCTAGGTTTCCCGTACATGTTATAGCTGTAGTAATATTCCCTTCAACGTGGAGAGTTGGGACCCATGGAATGGCTGACAGGCATTTGTGCTTTAAAGGGTCTGCATTTGCTCACCCAATCTCACCAATCCTCTCAGTCCCAAGTGTCCCTCCTTATGCCACATCCAGCTGTCGTTGTAGATAGGGTCATTCCAGGTTTCATCAGAGACCCTGAAGGAATTGTAAAGAATTTCCTAGTTTTTTTTTTTGTTTTTGAAATTCCTTTTTATAGTGGGTTTGAGCTGATTCTCGCTGCCATATTTATGCCAGTCTAGACACACTTGATTCCCTTATGGAGACATATCAATACATAGGTTTTAAGATTCTTACTAGTCATATATATTCCTCTGCGGGAAATATGGGGTTTTGAGTCCCTTTCACTGAGGAAGGTGTAGGTCTTGTCTATTCCATAGTTGGTTTTTGGAACGGTACCTGTGCTTATATCAAACTCTGGTTTTATGCATCTCCCCACCTCTCCTTCCCCCTTAAGCAGGCATAAGAGTGTTTTCTAAATGTGAGACACTGTTCTCTTTCCTAACTCAGATCAAGTGTAGCCGTGTTTACAGGATCTACATAAGTGATATCTTATGATAAGTTTCTTTTTCTGTGTGACTTATTTCACTTAGAATCATCGTACCTGAATCCACCCATTTTGCTGCTACTGGTCTTATGACATTGATTTCATGGCTGAGGGATATTCCATCGTACGTAAGTACCACAATTTTTTGAACCCTTTTTATATTTCCTGGGATATTTAAGGTGTACCCAAGTTGAGGTCCTTGTAAGCAGTGCAGCCCTAAATTTTGGGGTGGCTCTGTCTTATTGATTTTCAGTTTTCCCAAGGTATATTCCCTAGACTGGAAGTGCCCTTGGCTCTGTAGCTCTGTTCTTTAATTGTTTGGGGGAACACAATGTACTCCTCCAGAGAAGCAGTTGGCAATTTACATCCCGCCCATCAGCATAACAAGGCTCCCTGTTCTCCAGGGCCTGTCTTGCCTTTCTGGTTTTTACACATTTTGTGGATAACCCTTTTGACCGGTGGGAAGTGATACTTCTTTGTAGTGCAGATTTGCATTGCCCGCTTGCTTGCTTGGCCAAAAAGGGCGTATGCGTTTTCTCCTGAATATATTCAGGAGAAAACGCATACACCCTTTTTGGCCAAGTGCATCATTGTGGAAGTTGTGCCCCTCTTCCTGTGCTTTAAAGGCGATTCCAACGTACCTCTTGAAATCTGTTTCCTGCTATTCTGCCTCGCTTTCAAGTCCGCCTCGTTGCCTTCCCTCAACAGATTTTTGGATGATAGTTGTCCTTTATTACTTGGCCAGTTTGTGAATTGCTGTGCCCCTGAGCTCCATTTTTCAACTCGTTTTTGGTGAGCTGACCGCAAGTCCAAATTTTGGTTCAGGACCTATGCTGGTTCCCGGTGTGGGCCTGAGACTTTGGTTAATTCTTCTTCCTGTGATATGTGCCCGGCCAAATGCCTAACAGCTACTCTCTCATTGGTTCTCCCTCTTCCGTTTCATCCTCTGCCAAATTGGCAACCTGTGCGAACCAGGAGGTTAAAGGGGCTGTCTCTCCAAATTGGGAGGTTGATAGTAAAGCAGATGGAAAGTCAAACCGGAGCACCAGGAGAGGGACTATTCGTTGAGTTTTAGAAACGTTTTGTATTCACAGTGTGTCCGTTCTCTAGGTTTCACGTACATGTTATAGCTGTAGTAATATTCCCTTCAACCTGCAGAGTTCGGACCCATGGAATGGTTGCCATGCATTATTGCTTTAAAGGGTCTGCATTTGCTCACCCAATCTGACCTATCGTCTCAGTCCCAGTGTCCCTCCTTATCCCACATCCAGCTGTCATTGTAGATAGGGTCATTCCAGGTTTCATCAGAGACCCTGAAGGAATTGTAAAGAATTTCCCAGTTTTTTTGTTTTGTTTTTGAAATTCCTTTTTATAGTGGGTTTGAGCTGATTCTCGCTGCCATGTTTATGCCAGTCTAGACACACTTGATTCCCTTACGGAGACATATCAATACATAGGTTTTAAGATTTTTACTAGTCAGATATATTCCTCTGCGGGAAATATGGGGTTTTGAGTCCCTTTCACTGAGGAAGGTGTAGGTCTTGTCTATTCCATAGTTGGTTTTTGGAACGGTACCTGTGCTTATATCAAACTCTGGTTTTATGCATCACCCCACCTCTCCTTCCCCCTTAAGCAGGCATAAGAGTGTTTTCTAAATGTGAGACACTGTTCTCTTTCCTAACTCAGTTCAAGTGTAGCCATGTTTACAGGATCTTCATAAGTGATATCTTATGATAAGTTTCTTTTTCTGTGTGACTTATTTCACTTAGAATCATCGTACCTGAATCCACCCATTTTGCTGCTACTGGTCTTATGACATTGATTTCATGGCGGAGGGATATTCCATCGTACGTATGTACCACAGTTTTTTGAACCATTTTTATATTTCCTGGGATATTTAAGGTGTACCCAAGTTGAGGTCCTTGTAAGCAGTGCAGCCCTAAATTTTGGGGTGGCTCTGTCTTATTGATTTTCAGTTTTCCCAAGGTATATTCCCTAGACTGGAAGTGCCCTTGGCTCTGTAGCTCTCTTGTTTACTTCTTTTAGGGAACACAACGCACTCCTCCAGAGAGGCAGTTGGCAATTTACATCCCGCCCATCAGCATAACAAGGCTCCCTGTTCTCCAGGGCCTGTCTTGCCTTTCAGGTTTTTACACATTTTGTGGATGTCCCTTTTGACCGGTGGGAAGTGATACTTCTTTGTAGTGCAGATTTGCATTGCCCGCTTGCTTGCTCGGCCAAAAAGGGCGTATGTGTTTTCTCCTGAATATATTCAGGAGAAAACGCATACCCCCATTTTGGCCAAGTGCATCATTTTCGACGTTGTGCCCCTCTTCCTGTGCTTTAAAGGCGATTCCAACGTACCTCTTGAAATCTGTTTCCTGCTATTCCGCCTCGCTTTCAAGTCTGCCTCGTTGCCTTCCCTCAACAGATTTCTGGACGATACTTGTCCATTATTACTTGGCCGGTTTGTGAATTGCTGTGCCCCTGAACTCCATTTTTCAACTCGTTTTTGGTGAGCTGACCGCATGTCCAAAATTTTCGTTCAGGACCTATACTGGTTCCCGGTGGGTGGCTGAGACTTTGGTTAATTCTTCTTCCTGCCGGGAAAGTACAGTGATATGTGCCCGTCCAAATGCCTAACAGCTACTCTGTCATTGGTTCTCCCTCTTCCCTTTCATCCTCTGCCAAATTGGCAACCTGTGCAAACCAGGAGGTTAAAGGGGCTGTCTCTCCAAGTTGGGAGATTGATAGTAAAGCAGATGGAAAGTCAAACCGGAGCACCAGGAGAGGGACTATTCGTTGAGTTTTAGAAACCTTTCGTATTCACAGTGTGTCCGTTCTCTAGGTTTCCCGTACATGTTATAACTGTAGTAATATTCCCTTCAACCTGGAGAGTTGGGACCCATGGAATGGGTGCCATGCATTATTGCTTTAAAGTGTTTGCATTTGCTCACCCAATCTCACCAATCCTCTCAGTCCCAAGTGTCCAGCCTTATGCCACATCCAGCTGTCGTTGTAGATAGGGTCATTCCAGGTTTCATCAGAGACCCTGAAGGAATTGTAAAGAATTTCCCAGTTTTTTTGTTTTGTTTTTGAAATTCCTTTTTATAGTGGGTTTGAGCTGATTCTCGCTGCCATGTTTATGCCAGTCCAGACACACTTGATTCCCTTACGGAGACATATCAATACATAGGTTTTAAGATTCTTACTAGTCAGATATATTCCTCTGCGGGAAATATGGGGTTTTGAGTTCCTTTCACTGAGGAAGGTGTAGGTCTTGTCTATTCCACAGTTGGTTTTTGGAACGGTACCTGTGCTTATATCAAACTCTGGTTTTATGCATCACCCCACCTCTCCTTCCCCCTTAAGCAGGCATAAGAGTGTGTTCTAAATGTGAGACACTGTTCTCTTTCCTAACTCAGTTCAAGTGTAGCCATGTTTACAGGATCTTCATAAGTGATATCTTATGATAAGTTTCTTTTTCTGTGTGACTTATTTCACTTAGAATCATCGTTCCTGAATCCACCCATTTTGCTGCTACTGGTCTTATGACATTGATTTCATGGCTGAGGGATATTCCATCGTACGTAAGTACCACAATTTTTTGAACCATTTTTATATTTCCTGGGATATTTAAGGTGTACCCAAGTTGAGGTCATTGTAAGCAGTGCAGCCCTAAATTTTGGGGTGGCTCTGTCTTATGGATTTTCAGTTTTCCCAAGGTATATTCCCTAGACTGGAAGTGCCCTTGGCTCTGTAGCTCTGTTCTTTACTTGTTTTAGGGAACACAATGCACTCCTCCAGAGAGGCAGTTGGCAATTTACATCCCGCCCATCAGCATAACAAGGCTCCCTGTTCTCCAGGGCCTGTCTTGCCTTTCTGGTTTTTATACATTTTGTGGATGTCCCTTTTGACCGGTGGGAAGTGATACTTCTTTGTAGTGAAGATTTGCATTACCCGCTTGCTTGTTTGGCCAAAAAGGGCGTATGCGTTTTCTCCTGATTCAGGAGAAAACTCATACGCCCTTTTTGGCCAAGTGAATCATTGTCGAAGTTGTGCCCCTCTTCCTGTGCTTTAAAGGCGATTCCAACGTACCTCTTGAGATCTGTTTCCTGCTATTCTGCCTCGCTTTCAAGACCGCCTCGTTGCCTTCCCTCAACAGATTTTTGGACGATAGTTGTCCATTATTACTCGGCCAGTTTGTGAATTGCTGTGCCCCTGAGCTCCATTTTTCAACTCGTTTTTGGTGAGCTGACCGCAAGTCCAAAATTTTGGTTCAGTACCTATACTGGTTCCCGGTGGGTGGCTGACACTTTGGTTAATTCTTCTTCCTGCCGGGAAATTACAGTGATATGTGCCTGTCCAAATGCCTAACAGCTACTCTCTCATTGGTTCTCCCTATTCCCTTTCATCCTCTGCCAAATTGGCAACCTGTGCGAACCAGGAGGTTAAAGGGGCTGTCTCTCCAAGTTGGGAGGTTGATAGTAAAGCAGATGGAAAGTCAAACCGGAGCACCAGGAGAGGGGCTATTCGTTGAGTTTTAGAAACCTTTCGTATTCACAGTGTGTCCGTTCCCTAGGTTTCCCGTACATGTTATAGCGGTAGTAATATTCCCTTCAACCTGGAGAGTTGGGACCCATGGAATGTGTGCCAGGCATTTGTGCTTTAAAGGGTCTGCATTTTCTCACCCAATCTCACCAATTGTCTCAGTCCCAAGTGTCCCTCCTTATGCCACATCCAGCTGTCGTTGTAGATAGGGTCATTCCAGGTTTCATCAGAGACCCTGAAGGAATTGTAAAGAATTTCGCAGTTTTTTTGTTTTGTTTTTGAAATTCCTTTTTATAGTGGGTTTGAGCTGATTCTCGCTGCCATGTTTATGCCAGTCTAGACACACTTGATTCCCTTATGGAGACATATCAATACATAGGTTTTAAGATTCTTACTAGTCAGATATATTCCTCTGCGGGAACTATGGGGTTTTGAGTCCCTTTCACTGAGGAAGGTGTAGGTCTTGTCTATTCCATAGTTGGTTTTTGGAACGGTACCTGTGCTTATATCTAACTCTGGTTTTATGCATCACCCCACCTCTCCTTCCCCCTTAAGCAGGCATAAGAGTGTTTTCTAAATGTGAGACACTGCTCTCTTTCCTAACTCAGTTCAAGTGTAGCCATGTTTACAGGATCTTCATAAGTGATATCTTATGATAAGTTTCTTTTTCTGTGCGACATATTTCACTTAGAATCATCGTACCTGAATCCACCCATTTTGCTGGTACTGGTCTTATGACATTGATTTCATGGCCGAGGGATATTCCATCGTACGTAAGTACCACAATTTTTTGAACCATTTTTATATTTCCTGGGATATTTAAGGTGTACCCAAGTTGAGGTCCTTGTAAGCAGTGCAGCCCTAAATTTTGGTGTGGCCCTGTCTTATTGATTTTCAGTTTTCCCAAGGTATATTCCCTAGACTGGAAGTGCCCTTGGCTCTGTAGCTCTGTTGTTTATTTGTTTTATGGAACACAATGTACTCCTCCAGAGAGGCAGTTGGCAATTTACATCCCGCCCATCAGCATAACAAGGCTCGCTGTTCTCCATTGCATGTCTTGCCTTTCTGGATTTTACACATTTTGTGGATGTCCGTTTTGACCGGTGGGAAGTGATACTTCTTTGTAGTGCAGATATGCATTGCCCGCTTGCTTGCTTGGCCAAAAAGGGCGTATGAGTTGTCTCCTGAATATATTCAGGAGAAAACTCATACGCCCTTTTTGGCCAAGTGCATCATTGTCGAAGTTGTGCCCCTCTTCCTGTGCTTTAAAGGCGATTCCAACGTACCTCTTGAAATCTGTTTCCTGCTATTCTGCCTCGCTTTCAAGTCCGCCTCGTTGCCTTCCCTCAACAGATTTTTGGACGATAGTTGTCCTTTATTACTTGGCCAGTTTGTGAATTGCTGTGCCCCTGACCTCCATTTTTCAACTCGTTTTTGGTGAGCTGACCGCAAGTCCAAAATTTTGGTTCAGTAGCTGTGCTGGTTCCCGGTCGGGGCTGAGACTTTGGTTAATTCTTCTTCTTGCCGGGAAGTTAGAGTAATATGTGCCCGTCCAAATGCCTAACAGCTACTCTCTCATTGGTTCTCCCTCTTCCCTTTCATCCTCTGCCAAATTGGCAACCTGTGCGGACCAGGAGGTTAAAGAGGCTGTCTCTCCAAGCTGGGAGGTTGATAGTAAAGCTGATGGAATGTCAAACCTGAGCACCAGGATAGGGATTATTCGTTGAGTTTTAGAAACCTTTCGTATTCACAGTGTGTCTGTTCTCTAGGTTTCCCGTACATGTTATAGCTGTAGTAATATTCCCTTCAACCTGGAGAGTTGGGACCCATGGAATGGGTGCCAGGCATTTGTGCTTAAATGGGTCTGCATTTGCTCACCCAATATCACCAATCCTCTCAGTCCCAAGTGTCCCTCCTTATGCCACATCCAGCTGTCATTGTAGATAGGGTCATTCCAGGTTTCATCAGAGACCCTGAAGGAATTGTAAAGAATTTCGCAGTTTTTTTGTTTTGTTTTTGAAATTCCTTTTTATAGTGGGTTTGAGCTGATTCTCGCTGCCATGTTTATGCCAGTCTAGACACACTTGATTCCCTTACGGAGACATATCAATACATAGGTTTTAAGATTCTTACTAGTCAGATATATTCCTCTGCGGGAAATATGGGGTTTTGAGTCCCTTTCACTGAGGAAGGTGTAGGTCTTGTCTATTCCATAGTTGGTTTTTGGAACGGTACCTGTGCTTATATCAAACTCTGGTTTTATGCATCACCCCACCTCTCCTTCCCCCTTAAGCAGGCATAAGAGTGTTTTCTAAATGTGAGACACTGTTCTCTTTCCTAACTCAGTTCAAGTGTAGCCATGTTTACAGGATCTTCATAAGTGATATCTTATGATAAGTTTCTTTTTCTGTGCGACATATTTCACTTAGAATCATCGTACCTGAATCCACCCATTTTGCTGCTACTGGTCTTATGACATTGATTTCATGGCTGAAGGATATTCCATCGTACGTAAGTACCACAATTTTTTGAACCATTTTTATACTTCCTGGGATATTTAAGGTGTACCCAGTTGAGGTTCTTGTAAGCAGTGCAGCCCTAAATTTTGGGGTGGCTCTGTCTTATTGATTTTCAGGTTTCCCAAGGTATATTCCCTAGACTGGAAGTGCCCTTGGCTCTGTAGCTCTGTTCTTTACTTGTTTTAGGGAACACAATGCACTCCTCCAGAGAGGCAGTTGGCAATTTACATCCCGCCCATCAGCATAACAAGGCTCCCTGTTCTCCAGGGCCTGTCTTGCCTTTCTGGTTTTTACACATTTTGTGGATGTCCCTTTTGACCGGTGGGAAGTGATACTTCTTTGTAGTGCAGATTTGCATTGCCCGCTTGCTTGCTTGGCCAAAAAGGGCGTATGCGTTTTCTCTTGAATATATTCAGGAGAAAACGCATACGCCCTTTTTGGCCAAGTGCATCATTGTCGAAGTTGTGCCCCTCTTCCTGTGCTTTAAAGGCGATTCCAACGTACCTCTTGAAATCTGTTTCCTGCTATTCTGCCTCGCTTTCAAGTCCGCCTCTTTGTCTTTCCTCAACAGATTTTTGGACGATAGTTGTCCTTTATTACTCGGCCAGTTTGTGAATTGCTGTGCCCCTGAGCTCCATTTTTCAACTCGTTTTTGGTGAGCTGACCGCAAGTCCAAAATTTTGGTTCAGGACCTATGCTGGTTCCTGGTGGGGGGCTGAGACTTTGGTTAATTCTTCTTCCCGCCGGGAAGTTAGAGTGATATGTGCCCGTCCAAATGCCTAACAGCTACTCTCTCATTTGTTTTCCCTCTTCCCTTTCATCCTCTGCCAAATTGGAAACCTGTGCGAACCAGGAGGTTAAAGGGGCTGTCTCTACAAGTTGGGAGGTTGATAGTAAAGTAGATGGAAAGTCAAACCGGAGCACCAGGAGAGGGGCTATTCGTTGAGTATTAGTATACACAGTGTGTCCGATCCCTAGGTTTCCCGTACATGTTATAGCTGTAGTGATATTCCCTTCAACCTGGAGAGTTGGGACCCATGGAATGGGTGCCAGGCATTTGTGCTTAAAAGGGTCTGCATTTGCTCACCCAATCTCACCAATCGTCTCAGTCCCAAGTGTCCAGCCTTATGCCACATCTAGCTGTCGTTGTAGATAGGGTCATTCCAGGTTTCATCAGAGACACTGAAGGAATTGTAAAGAATTTCCCAGTTTTTTTGTTTTGTTTTTGAAATTCCTTTTTATAGTGGGTTTGAGCTGATTCTCGCAGCCATGTTTATGCCAGTCTAGACACACTTGATTCCCTTATGGAGACATATCAATACATAGGTTTTAAGATTCTTACTAGTCAGATATATTCCTCTGCGGGAAATATGGGGTTTTGAGTGCCTTTCTCTGAGGAAGGTGTAGGTCTTGTCTATTCCATAGTTGGTTTTTGGAACGGTACCTCTGCTTATATCAAACTCTGGTTTTATGCATCACCCCACCTCTCCTTCCCAATTAAGCAGGCATAAGAGTGTTTTCTGAATGTGAGACACTGTTCTCTTTCCTAACTCAGTTCAAGTGTAGCCATGTTTACAGGATCTTCATAAGTGATATCTTATGATATGTTTCTTTTTCTCTGTGACTTATTTCACTTAGAATCATCGTACCTGAAACCACCCATTTTGCTGCTACTGGTCTTATGACATTGATTTCATGGCTGAGGGATATTCCATCGTACGTAAGTACCACAATTTTTTGAACCATTTTTATATTTCCTGGGATATTTAATGTGTACCCAAGTTGAGGTCCTTGTAAGCAGTGCAGCCCTAAATTTTGGGCTGGCTCTGTCTTATTGATTTTCAGGTTTCCCAAGGTATATTCCCTAGACTGTAAGTGCCCTTGGCTCTGTAGCTCTGTTCTTTAATGTCTTAGGGAACACAATGCACTCCTCCAGAGAGGCAGTTGGCCTTTTACATCCCGCCCATCAGCATAACAAGGCTCCTTGTTCTGCAGGGCCTGTCTTGCCTTTCTGGTTTTTACACATTTTTTGGATGTCCCTTCTGACCCGTGCGAAGTGATACTTCTTTGTAGTGCAGATTTGCATTGCCCGCTTGCTTGCTTGGCCAAAAAGGGCGTATGTGTTTTCTCCTGAATATATTCAAGAGAAAACGCATACACCCTTTTTGGCCAAGTGCATCATTGTCGAAGTTGTGCCCCTCTTCCTGTGCTTTAAAGGCGATTCCAACGTACCTCTTGAAATCTGTTTCCTGCTATTCTGCCTCGCTTTCAAGTCCGCTCGTTGCCTTCCCTCAACATATTTTTGGACGATAGTTGTCCTTTATTACTCGGCCAGTTTGTGAATTGCTGTGCCCCTGAACTCCATTTTTCAACTCGTTTTTGGTGAGCTGACCGCAAGTCAAAATTTTGGTTCAGGACCTATACTGGTTCCCGGTGGGTGGCTGAGACTTTGGTTAATTCTTCTTCCTGCTGGGAAATTACAGTGATATGTGCCCATCCAAATGCCTAACACCTACTCTCTCATTGGTTCTCTCTCTTCCCTTTCATTCACTGCCAAATTGGCAACCTGTGCGAACCAGGAGGTTAAAGGGGCTGTCTCTCCAAGTTGGGAGGTTGATAGTAAAGCAGATGGAAAGTCAAACCTGAGCACCAGGAGAGGGACTATTCGTTGAGTTTTAGAAACCTTTCGTATTCACAGTGTGTCCGTTCTCTAGGTTTCCCGTACATTTTATAGCTGTAGTAATATTCCCTTCAACCTGGAGAGTTGGGACCCATGGAATGGGGGCCTTGCATTATTGCTTTAAAGGGTCTGCATTTGCTCACCCAATCTCACCAATCGTCTCAGTCCCAAGTGTCCCTCCTTATGCCACATCCAGCTGTCATTGTAGATAGGGTCACTCCAGGTTTCATCAGAGACCCTGAAGGAATTGTAAAGAATTTCCCAGTTTGTTTGTTTTGTTTTTGAAATTCCTTTTTATAGTGGGTTTGAGCTGATTCTCGCTGCCATGTTTATGCCAGTCTAGACACACTTGATTCCCTTACGGAGACATATCAATCCATAGGTTTTAAGATTCTTACTAGTCAGATATATTCCTCTGCGAGAAATATGGGGTTTTGAATCCCCTTCACTGAGGAAGGTGTAGGTCTTGTCTATTCCATAGTTGGTTTTTGGAACAGTACCTGTGCTTATATCAAACTCTGGTTTTATGCATCACCCCACCTCTCCTTCCCCATTAAGCAGGCATAAGAGTGTTTTCTAAATGTGAGACACTGTTCTCTTTCCTAACTCAGTTCAAGTGTAGCCATGTTTACAGGATCTTCATAAGTGATATCTTATGATAAGTTTCTTTTTCTGTGTGACATATTTCACTTAGAATCATCGTACCTGAATCCACCCATTTTGCTGCTACTGGTCTTATGACATTGATTTCATGGCTGAGGGATATTCCATCGTACGTAAGTACCACAGTTTTTTGAACCATTTTTATATTTCCTGGGATATTTATGGTGTACCCAAGTTGAGGTCCTTGTAAGCAGTGCAGCCCTAAATTTTGGGGTGGCTCTGTCTTATTGATTTTCAGTTTTCCCAAGGTATATTCCCTAGACTGGAAGTGCCCTTGGCTCTGTAGCTCTGTTGTTTACTTGTTTTAGGGAACACAATGCACTCTTCCAGAGAGGCAGTTGGCAATTTACATCCCGCCCATTAGCATAAAAAGGCTCCCTGTTCTCCAGGGCCTGTCTTGCCTTTCTGGTTTTTACACATTTTGTGGATGTCCCTTTTGACCGGTGGGAAGTGATACTTCTTTGTAGTGCAGATTTGCATTTCCCGCTTCCTTGCTTGGCCAAAAAGGGCGTATGCGTTTTCTCCTGAATATATTCAGGAGAAAACGCATAAGCCCTTTTTGGCCAAGTGCATCATTGTCGAAGTTGTGCCCCTCTTCCTGTGCTTTAGAGGCGATTCCAACGTACCTCTTGAAATCTGTTTCCTTCTATTCTGCCTCACTTTCAAGTCCGCCTCGTTGCCTTCCCTCAACAGATTTTTGGACGATACTTGTCCTTTATTAGTCGGCCAGTTTGTGAATTGCTGTGCCCCTGAGCTCCATTTTTCAACTCGTTTTTGGTGAGCAGAACGCAAGTCCAAAATTTTGGTTCAGGACCTATACTGGTTCCCGGTGGGTGGCTGAGGCTTTGGTTAATTCTTCTTCCTGCCTGGAAATTACAGTGATATGTGCCCGTCCAAATGCCTAACAGCTACTCTCTCATTGGTTCTCCCTCTTCCCTTTCATCCTCTGCCAAATTGGCAACCTGTGTGAACCAGAGGTAAAAGGGGCTGTCTCTCCAAGTTGGGAGGTTGATAGTAAAGCATATGTAAAGTCAAACCGGAGCACCAGGAGAGGGACTATTGGTTGAGTTTTAGAAACCTTTCGTATTCACAGTGTGTCCGTTCTCTAGGTTTCCCGTACATGTTATAGCTGTAGTAATATTCCCTTCAACCTGGAGAGTTGGGACCCATGGAATGGGTGCCAGGCATTTGTGCTTTAAAGGGTCTGCATTTGCTCACACAATCTCACCAATCGTCTCAGTCCCAAGTGTCCGTCCTTATGCCACAACCAGCTTTCGTTGTAGATAGGGTCATTCCAGGTTTCATCAGAGACCCTGAAGGAATTGTAAAGAATTTCCCAGTTTTTTTGTTTTGTTTTTGAAATTCCTTTTTATAGTGGGTTTGAGATGATTCTCGCTGCCATGTTTATGCCAGTCTAGACACACTTGATTCCCTTACGGAGACATATCAATACATAGGTTTTAAGATTCTTACTAGTCAGATATATTCCTCTGCGGGAAATATGGGGTTTTGAGACCCTTTCACTGAGGAAGGTGTAGGTCTTGTCTATTCCATAGTTGGTTTTTGGAACGGTACCTATGCTTATATCAAACTCTGGTTTTATGCATCACCCCACCTCTCCTTCCCCCTTAAGCAGGCATAAGAGTGTTTTCTAAATGTGAGACACTGCTCTCTTTCCTAACTCAGTTCAAGTGTAGCCATGTTTACAGGATCTTCATAAGTGATATCTTATGATAAGTTTCTTTTTCTGTGTGACTTATTTCACTTTGAATCATCTTAACTGAATCCACCCATTTTGCTGCTACTGGTCTTATGACATTGATTTCATGGCTGAGGGATATTCCATCGTACGTAAGTACCACAATTTTTTGAACCATTTTTATATTTCCTGGGATACTTAAGGTGTATCCAAGTTGAGGTCCTTGTAAGCAGTGCAGCCCTAAATTTTGGGGTGGCTCTGTGTTATTGATTTTCAGTTTTCCCGAGGTATATTCCCTAGACTGGAAGTGCCATTGGCTCTGTAGCTCTGTTCTTTACTTGTTTTAGGGAACACAATGCACTCCTCCAGAGAGGCAGTTGGCAATTTACATCCCGCCTATCATCATAACAAGGCTCCCTGTTCTCCAAGGCCTGTCTTGCCTTTCTGGTTTTTACACATTTTGTGGATGTCCCTTTTGACCGGTGGGACGTGATACTTCTTTGTAGTGCAGATTTGCATTGCCCGCTTGCTTGCTTGGCCAAAAAGGGCGTATGTGTTTTCTCCTGAATATATTCAGGAGAAAACGCATACGCCGTTTTTGGCCAAGGGCATCATTGTCGAAGTTTTGCCCCTCTTCCTGTGCTTTAAAGGCGATTCCAACGTACCTCTTGAAATCTGTTTCCTGCTATTCTGCCTCGCTTTCAAGTCCGCCTCGTTGCCTTCCCTCAACAGATTTTTGGACGATAGTTGTCCTTTATTACTCGGCCAGTTGGTGAATTGCTGTGCCCCTGAGCACCATTTTTCAACTCATTTTTCGTGAGCTGACCGCAAGTCCAAAATTTTGGTTCAGGACCTATACTGGTTCCCGGTGGGTGGCTGAGACTTTGGTTAATTCTTCTTCCTGCCGGGAAATTACAGTGATATGTGCCCGTCCAAATGCCTAAGAGCTAGTCTCTCATTGGTTCTCCCTCTTCCCTTTCATCCTCTGCCAATTTAGCAACCTGTGCGAACCAGGAGGTTAAAGGGGCTGTCTCTCCAAGTTGGGAGGTTGATAGTAAAGCAGATGTAAAGTCAATGCGGAGAACCAGGAGAGGGACTATTCGTTGAGTTTTAGAAACCTTTCGTATTCACAGTGTGTCCGTTCTCTAGGTTTCCCGTACATGTTATAGCTGTAGTAATATTCCCTTCAACCTGGAGAGTTGGGACCCATGGAATGGGTGCCAGGCATTTGTGCTTTAAAGGGTCTGCATTTGCTCACCCAATCTCACCAATCGTCTCAGTCCCAAGTGTCCCTCCTTATGCCACATCCAGCTGTCGTTGTATATAGGGTCATTCCAGGTTTCATCAGAGACCCTGAAGGAATTGTAAAGAATTTCCCAGTTTTTTTGTTTTGTTTTTGAAATTCTTTTTATAGTGGCTTTGAGCTGATTCTCGCTGCCATGTTTATGCCAGTCTAGACACTCTTGATTCCCTTACGGAGACATATCAATACATAGGTTTTAATATTCTTACTAATCAGATATATTCCTCTGCGGGAAATATGGTGTTTTGAGTCCCTTTCACTGAGGAAGGTGTAGGTCTTGTCTATTACATAGTTGGTTTTTGGAACGGTACCTGTGCTTATATCAAACTCTGGTTTTATGCATCATCCCACCTCTCCTTCCCCCTTAAGCAGGCATAAGAGTGTTTTCTAAATATGAGACACTGTTCTCTTTCCTAACTCAGTTCAAGTGTAGCCATGTTTATAGGATCTTCATAAGTGATATCTTATGATAAGTTTCTTTTTCTATGTGACTTATTTCAC
The DNA here is from genome assembly GCF_949752795.1 of Hyperoodon ampullatus. NCBI lineage: Eukaryota > Metazoa > Chordata > Mammalia > Artiodactyla > Ziphiidae > Hyperoodon > Hyperoodon ampullatus. Next base: position 22,742 of record NW_027640555.1, read on the forward strand.
TTAGAATCATCGTACCTGAATCCACCCATTTTGCTGCTACTGGTCTTATGACATTGAATTCATGGCTGAAGGATATTCCAACATACGTAAGTACCACAATTTTTTGAACCATTTTTATATTTCCTGGGATACTTAAGGTGTATCCAAGTTGAGGTCCTTGTAAGCAGTGCAGCCCTAAATTTTGTGGTGGCTCTGTCTTATTGATTTTCAGTTTTCCCAAGGTATATTCCCTAGACTGGAAGTGCCCTTGGCTCTGTAGCTCTGTTCTTTACTTGTTTTAGGGAACACAGTGCACTCCTCCAGAGAGGCAGTTGGCAATTTACATCCCGCCCATCAGCATAACAAGGCTCCCTGTTCTCCAGGGCCTGTCTTGCCTTTCTGGTTTTTACACATTTTGTGGATGTCCCTTTTGACTAATGGGAAGTGATACTTCTTTGTAGTGCAGATTTGCATTGCCCGCTTGCTTGCTTGGCCAAAAAGGGCGTATGCGTTTTCTCCTGAATATATTCAGGAGAAAACGCATACGCCCTTTTTGGCCAAGTGCATCATTTTCGAAGTTGTGCCCCTCTTCCTGTGCTTTAAAGGCGATTCCAACGTACCTCTTGAAATCTGTTTCCTAGTATTCTGCCTCGCTTTCAAGTCCGCCTCGTTGCCTTCCCTCAACAGATTTTTGGACGATAGTTGTCCTTTATTACTCGGCCAGTTTGTGAATTGCTGTGCCCCTGAGCTCCATTTTTCAACTCGTTTATGGTGAGCTGACCGCAAGTCCAAAATTTTGGTTCAGGACCTATACTGGTTCCCGGTGGGTGGCTGAGACTTTGGTTAATTCTTCTTCCTGCCGGGAAATTACAGTGATATGTGCCGGTCCAAATGCCTAGCAGCTACTCTCTCATTGGTTCTCCCTCTTCCCATTCATCCTCTGCCAAATTGGCCACCTGTGTGAACCAGGAGGTTAAACGGGCTGTCTCTCCAAGTTGGGAGATTGATAGTAAAGCAAATGGAAATTCAAACCGGAGCACCAGGAGAGGGACTATTCGTTGAGTTTTAGAAACCTTTCGTATTCACAGTGTGTCCGTTCTCTAGGTTTCCGGTACATGTTATAACTGTAGTAATATTCCCTTCAACCTGGAGAGTTGGGACCCCTGGAATGGGTGCCATGCAGTATTGATTTAAGGGTCTGCATTTGCCTACCCAATCTCACCAATCCTCTCAGTCCCAAGTGTCCAGGCTTATGCCACATGCAGCTGTCGTTGTAGATAGGGTCATTCCAGGTTTCATCAGAGACCCTGAAGGAATTGTAAAGAATTTCCCATTTTTTTTTGTTTTCTTTTTGAAATTCCTTTTTATAGTGAGTTTGAGCTGATTCTCGCTGCCATGTTTATGCCTGTCTAGACACACTTGATTCCCTTACGGAGACATATCAATACATAGGTTTTAAGATACTTACTAGTCAGATATATTCCTCTGCGGGAAATATGGGGTTTTGAGTCCCTTTCACTGAGAAAGGTGTAGGTCTTTTCTATTCCATAGTTGGTTTTTGGAACGGTACCTGTGCTTATATCAAACTCTGGTTTTATGCATCACCCCACCTCTCCTTCCCCCTTAAGCAGGGATAAGAGTGTTTTCTAAATGTGAGACACTGTTCTCTTTCCTAACTCAGTTCAAGTGTAGCCATGTTTACAGGATCTTCATAAGTGATATCTTATGATAAGTTTCTTTTTCTGTGTGACTTATTTCACTTAGAATCATCTTAACTGAATCCACCCATTTTGCTGCTACTGGTCATATGACATTGATTTCATGGCTGAGTGATATTCCATCGTATGTAAGTCCCACAATTTTTTGAACCATTTTTATATTTCCTGGGATATTTAAGGTGTACCCAAGTTGAGGTCCTTGTAAGCAGTGCAGCCCTAAATTTTGGGGTGGCTCTGTCTTATTGATTTTCCGTTTTCCCTAGGTATATTCCCTAGATTTGAAGTGCCCTTGGCTCTGTAGCTCTGTTGTTTACTTGTTTTAGGGAACACAGTGCACTCCTCCAGAGAGGCAGTTGGCAATTTACATCCCGCCCATCAGCATAACAAGGCTCCCTGTTCTCCAGAGCCTGTCTTGCCTTTCTGGGTTTTACACCTTTTGTGGATGTCCCTTTTGACCGGTGGGAAGTGATACTTCTTTGTAGTGCAGATTTGCATTGCCCGCTTGCTTGCTTGGCCAAAAAGGGCGTATGCGTTTTCTCCTGAATATATTCAGGAGAAAACGCATACGCCCTTTTTGGCCAAGTGCATCATTGTCGAAGTTGTGCCCCTCTTCCTGTGCTTTAAAGGCGATTCCAACGTACCTCTTGAAATCTGTTTCCTGCTATTCTGCCTCGCTTTCAAGTCCTCCTCGTTGCCTTCCCTCAAGAGATTTTTGGACGATAGTTGTCCTTTATTACTCCACCAGTTTGTGAATTGCTGTGCCCCTGAGCTCCATTTTTCAACTCGTTTTTGGTGAGCTGACCGCAAGTCCAAAATTTTGGTTCAGGACCTATACTGGTTCCCAGTGGGTGGCTGAGACTTTGGTTAATTCTTCTTCCTGCAGGGAAATTACAGTGATATGTGCCCGTCCAAATGCCTAACAGCTACTCTCTCATTGGTTCTCCCTCTTCCCTTTCATCCTCTGCCAAATTGGAAACCTGTGTGAACCAGGAGGTTAAAGGGGCTGTCTCTCCAAGTTGGGAGGTTGATAGTAAAGCAGATGGAAAGTCAAACCGGAGCACTAGGAGAGGGACTATTCGTTGAGTTTTAGAAACCTTTCGTATTCACAGTGTGTCCGTTCTCTAGGTTTCCCGTACATGTTATAGCTGTAGTAATATTCCCTTCATCCTGGAGAGTTGGGACCCATGGAATGGGTGCCAGGCTTTTGTGCTTTAAAGGGTCTGCATTTGCTCACCCAATCTCACCAATCGTCTCAGTCCCAAGTGTCCCTCCTTATGCCACATCCAGCTGTCATTGTAGATAGGGTCATTCCAGGTTTCATCAGAGACCCTGAAGGAATTGTAAAGAATTTCCCAGTATTTTTGTTTTATTTTTGAAATTCCTTATTATAGTGTGTTTGAGCTGATTCTCGCTGCCATGTTTATGCCAGTCTAGACACACTTGATTCCCTTACGGAGACATATCAATACATAGGTTTTAAGATTCTTACTAGTCAGATATTTTCCTCTGCGGGAAATATGGGGTTTTGAGTCCCTTTCACTGAGGAAGGTGTAGGTCTTGTCTATTCCATAGTTGGTTTTTGGAACTGTACCTGTGCTTATATCAAACTCTGGTTTTATGCATCACCCCACCTCTCCTTCCACCTTAAGCAGGCATAAGAGTGTTTTCTAAATATGAGACATTCTTCTCTTTCCTAACTCAGTTCAAGTGTAGCCATGTTTATAGGATCTTCATAAGTGATATCTTATGATAAGTTTCATTTTCTGTGTGACATATTTCACTTAGAATCATCGTACCTGAATCCATCCATTTTGCTGCTACTGGTCTTATGACATTGATTTCATGGCTGAGGGATATTCCATCGTACGTAAGTACCACAGTTTTTTGAACCATTTTTATATTTCCTGGGATATTTATGGTGTACCCAATTTGAGGTCCTTGTAAGCAGTGCAGCCCTAAATTTTGGGGTGGCTCTGTCTTATTGATTTTCAGTTTTCCCAAGGTATATTCCCTAGACTGGAAGTGCCCTTGGCTCTGTAGCTCTGTTGTTTACTTGTTTTAGGGAACACAATGCACTCTTCCAGAGAGGCAGTTGGCAATTTACATCCCGCCCATTAGCATAAAAAGGCTCCCTGTTCTCCAGGGCCTGTCTTGCCTTTCTGGTTTTTACAAATTTTGTGGATGTCCCTTTTGACCGGTGGGAAGTGATACTTCTTTGTAGTGCAGATTTGCATTGCCCGCTTGCTTGCTTGGCCAAAAAGGGCATATGCGTTCTCTCCTGAATATATTCAGGAGAAAACGCATATGCCCTTTTTGGCCGAGTGCATCATTGTCGATGTTGTGCCCCTCTTCCTGTGCTTTAAAGTCGTATCCAACGTACCTCTTGAAATCTGTTTCCTGCTATTCTGCCTCGCTTTCAAGTCCGCCTCGTTGCCTTCCCTCAACAGATTTTTGGATGATAGTTGTCCTTTATTACTCGGCCAGTTTGTGAATTGCTGTGCCCCTCAGCTCCATTTTTCAACTCGTTTTTGGTGAGCTGACCGCAAGTCCAAAATTTTGGTTCAGGACCTATACTGGTTCCCGGTGGGTGGCTGAGACTTTGGTTAATTCTTCTTCCTGCCAGGAAGTTAGAGTGATATGTGACCGTCCAAATGCCTAACAGCTACGCTCTCATTGGTTCTCCCTATTCCCTTTCAACCTCTGCCAATTTGGCAACCTGTGCGAAACAGTAGGTTAAAGGGGCTGTCTCTCCAAGTAGGGAGGTTGATAGTAAAGCAGATGGAAAGTCAAACCTGAGCACCAGGAGAGGGACTATTCGTTGAGTTTTAGAAACCTTTCGTATTCACAGTGTGTCCGTTCTCTAGGTTTCCCGTACATGTTATAGCTGTAGTAATATTCCCTTCATCCTGGAGAGTTGGGACCCATGGAATGGGTGCCAGGCATTTGTGCTTTAAAGGGTCTGCGTTTGCTCACCCAATCTCACCAATCGTCTCAGTCCCAAGTGTCCGTCCTTATGCCACATCCAGCTATCGTTGTAGATAGGGTCATTCCAGGTTTCATCAGAGACCCTGAAGGAATTGTAAAGAATTTCCCAGTTTTTTTGTTTTGTTTTTGAAATACCTTTTTATAGTGGGTTTGAGCTGATTCTCGCTGCCATGTTTATGCCAGTCTAGACACACTTGATTCCCTTACGGAGACATATCAATACATAGGTTTTAAGATACTTACTAGTCAGATATATTCCTCTGCGGGAAATATGGGGTTTTGAGTCCCTTTCACTGAGAAAGGTGTAGGTCTTTTCTATTCCATAGTTGGTTTTTGGAACGGTACCTGTGCTTATATCAAACTCTGGTTTTATGCATCACCCCACCTCTCCTTCCCCCTTAAGCAGGCATAAGAGTGTTTTCTAAATGTGAGACACTGCTCTCTTTCCTAACTCAGTTCAAGTGTAGCCATGTTTACAGGATCTTCATAAGTGATATCTTATGATAAGTTTCTTTTTCTGTGTGACTTATTTCACTTTGAATCATCTTAACTGAATCCACCCATTTTGCTGCTACTGGTCTTATGACATTGATTTCATGGCTAAGGGATATTCCATCGTACGTAAGTACCACAATTTTTTGAACCATTTTTATATTTCCTGGGATACTTAAGGTGTATCCAAGTTGAGGTCCTTGTAAGCAGTGCAGCCCTAAATTTTGGGGTGGCTCTGTGTTATTAATTTTCAGTTTTCCCGAGGTATATTCCCTAGACTGGAAGTGCCCTTGGCTCTGTAGCTCTGTTCTTTACTTGTTTTAGGGAACACAATGCATTCTTCCAGAGAGGCTGTTGGCAATTTAAATCCCGCCCATCAGCATAAAAAGGCTCCCTGTTCTCCAAGGCCTGTCTTGCCTTTCTGGTTTTTACACATTTTTTGGATGTCCCTTTTGACCGGTGGGACGTGATACTTCTTTGTAGTGCAGATTTGCATTGCCCGCTTGCTTGCTTGGCCAAAAAGGGCGTATGCGTTTTCTCCTGAATATATTCAGGAGAAAACGCATACGCCCTTTTTGGCCAAGTGCATCATTGTCGAAGTTGTGCCCCTCTTCCTGTGCTTTAATGGAGATTCCAACGTACCTCTTGAAATCTGTTTCCTGCTATTCTGCCTCGCTTTCAAGTCCGCCTCGTTGCCTTCCCTCAACAGATTTTTGGACGATAGTTGTCCTTTATTACTCGGCCAGTGGGTGAATTGCTGTGCCCTTGAGCACCATTTTTCAACTCATTTTTCGTGAGCTGACCGCAAGTCCAAAATTTTGGTTCAGGACCTATACTGGTTCCCGGTGGGTGGCTGAGACTTTGGTTAATTCTTCTTCCTGCCGGGAAATTACAGTGATATGTGCCCGTCCAAATGCCTAAGAGCTACTCTCTCATTGGTTCTCCCTCTTCCCTTTCATCCTCTGCCAAATTGGCAACCTGTGCGAACCAGGAGGTTAAAGGGGCTGTCTCTCCAAGTTGGGAGGTTGATAGTAAAGCAGATGTAAAGTCAATGCGGAGAACCAGGAGAGGGACTATTCGTTGAGTTTTAGAAACCTTTCGTATTCACAGTGTGTCCGTTCTCTAGGTTTCCCGTACATGTTATAGCTGTAGTAATATTCCCTTCAACCTGGAGAGTTGGGACCCATGGAATGGTTGCGAGGCATTTGTGCTTTAAAGGGTCTGCATTTTCTCACCCAATCTCACCAATCATCTCAGTCCCAAGTGTCCCTCCTTATGCCACATCCAGCTGTCGTTGTAGATAGGGTCATTCCAGGTTTCATCAGAGACCCTGAAGGAATTGTAAAGAATTTCCCAGTTTTTTTGTTTTGTTTTTGAAATTCCTTTTTATAGTGGGTTTGAGCTGATTCTCGCTGCCATGTTTATGCCAGTGTAGACACACTTGATTCCCTTACGGAGACATATCAATACATAGGTTTTAAGATTCTTACTACTCAGATATATTCCTCTGCGGGAAATATGGGGTTTTGAATCCCTTTCACTGAGGAAGGTGTAGGTCTTGTCTATTCCATAGTTGGTTTTTGGAACGGTACCTGTGCTTATATCAAACTCTGGTTTTATGCATCACCCCACCTCTCCTTCCCCCTTAAGCAGGCATAAGAGTGTTTTCTAAATGTGAGACACTGTTCTCTTTCCTAACTCAGTTCAAGTGTAGCCATGTTTATAGGATCTTCATAAGTGATATCTTATGATAAGTTTCTTTTTCTGTGTGACTTATTTCACTTAGAATCATCATACATGAATCCACCCATTTTGCTGCTACTGGTCTTATGACATTGATTTCATGGCTGAGGGATATTCCATCATACGTAAGTACCACAATTTTTTGAACCATTTTTATATTTCCTGGGATACTTTAGGTGTATCCAAGTTGAGGTCCTTGTAAGCCGTGCAGCCCTAAATTTTGGGGTGGCTCTGTCTTATTGATTTTCATTTCTCCCAAGGTATATTCCCTAGACTGGAAGTGCCCTTGGCTCTGTAGCTCTGTTCTTTACTTGTTTTAGGGAACACAATGCACTCCTCCAGAGAGGCAGTTGGCAATTTACATCCCGCCCATTCAGCATAACAAGGCTCCCTGTTCTCCAGGGCCTGTCTTGCCTTTCTGGTTTTTACACATTTTGTGGATGTCCCTTTTGACCGGTGGGAAGTGATACTTCTTTGTAGTGCAGATTTGCATTGCCCACTTGCTTGCTTGGCCAAAAAGGGCGTATGCGTTTTCTCCTGAATATATTCAGGAGAAAACGCATACGCCCTTTTTGGCCAAGTGCATCATTGTCGAAGTTGTGCCCCTCTTCCTGTGCTTTAAAGGCGATTCCAACGTACCTCTTGAAATCTGTTTCCTGCTATTCTGCCTCGCTTTCAAGTCCGCCTCGTTGCCTTTCCTCAACAGATTTTTGGACGATAGTTGTCCTTTATTACTCATCGAGTTTGTGATTTGCTGTGCCCCTGAGCTCCATTTTTCAACTCGTTTTTGGTTAGCTGACCGCAAGTCCAAAATTTTGGTTCAGGACCTATACTGGTTCCCGGTGGGTGGCTGAGACTTTGGTTAATTGTTCTTCCTGCCAGGAAATTACAGTGATATGTGCCCGTCCAAATGCCTAACAGCTACTCTCTCATTGGTTCTCCCGCTTCCCTTTCATCCTCTGCCAAATTGGCAACCTGTGTGAACCAGGAGGTTAAAGGGGCTGTCTCTCCAAGTTGGGAGGTTGATAGTAAAGCAGATGTAAAGTCAAAGCGGAGCACCAGGAGAAGAACTATTCGTTGAGTTTTAGAAACCTTTCGTATTCACAGTGTGTCCGTTCTCTAGGTTTCCTGTAAATGTTATAGCTGTAGTAATATTCCCTTCAACCTGGAGAGTTCGGACCCATGGAATGGGTGCCAGGCATTTGTGGCTTAAAGGGTCTGCATTTGCTCACCCAATCTCACGAATCCTCTCAGTCCCAAGTGTCCAGCCTTATGCCACATCCAGGTGTCGTTGTAGAGAGGGTCATTCCAGGTTTCATCAGAGACCCTAAGGAATTGTAAAGATTTCCCAGTTTTTTTGTTTTGTTTTTGAAATTCCTTTTTATAGTGTGTTTGAGCTGATTCTCGCTGCCATGTTTATGCCAGTCTAGACACACTTGATTCCTTTACGGAGACATATCAATACATAGGTTTTAAGATTCTTACTAGTCAGATATATTCCTCTGCGGGAAATATGGTGTTTTGAGTCCCTTTCACTGAGGAAGTTGTAGGTCTTGTCTATTCCATAGTTGGTTTTTGGAACGGTACCTGTGCTTATATCAAACTCTGGTTTTATGCATCACCCCACCTCTCCTTCCCCCTTAAGCAGGCATAAGAGTGTTTTCTAAATATGAGACACTCTTCTCTTTCCTAACTCTGTTCAAGTGTAGCCATGTTTACAGGATCTTCATAAGTGATATCTTATGATAAGTTTCTTTTTCTGTGTGACTTATTTCACTTAGAATCATCATACCTGAATCCACCCATTTTGCTGCTACTGGTCTTATGACGTTGATTTCATGGCTGAGGGATATTCCATCGTACGTAAGTACCACAATCTTTTGAACCATTTTTATATTTCCTGGGATAATTAAGGTGTATCCAAGTTGAGGTCCTTGTAAGCAGTGCAGCCCTAAATTTTGGGGTCGCTCTGTCTTATTGATTTTCAGTATTCCCAAGGTATATTCCCTAGACTCGAAGTGCCCTTGGCTCTGTAGCTCTGTTCTTTACTTGTTTTAGGGAACACAATGCACTCCTCCAGAGAGGCAGTTGGCCATTTACATCCCGCCAATCAGCATAACAAGGCTCCCTGTTCTCCAGGGCCTCTCTTGCCTTTCTGGTTTTTACACATTTTGTGGATATCCCTTTTGACCGGTGGGAAGTGATACTTCTTTGTAGTGCAGATTTGCATTGCCCGCTTGCTTGCTTGGCCAAAAAGGGCGTATGCGTTTTCTCCTGAATATATTCAGGAGAAAACGCATAAGCCCTTTTTGGCCAAGTGCATCATTGTTGAAGTTGTGCCCCTCTTCCTGTTCTGTAAAGGCGATTCCAACGTACCTCTTGAAATCCGTTTCCTGCTATTCTGCCTCACTTTCAAGTCCGCCTCGTTGCCTTTCCTCAACAGATTTTTGGACGATAGTTGTCCTTTATTACTCGGCCAGTTTGTGAATTGCTGTGCCCCTGAGCTCCATTTTTCAACTCGTTTTTGGTGAGCTGACCGCAAGTCCAAAATTTTGGTTCAGGACCTATACTGGTTCCCGGTGGGTGGCTGAGACTTTGGTTAATTCTTCTTCCTGCCGGGAAATTACAGTGATATATGCCCGTCCAAATGCCTAACAGCTACTCTGTCATTGGTTCTCCCTCTTCCCTTTCATCCTCTGCCAAATTGGCAACCTGTGCGAACCAGGAGGTTAAAGGGGCTGTCTCTTCAAGTTGGGAGGTTGATAGTAAAGCAGATGGAAAGTCAAACCGGAACACCAGGAGAGGGACTATTCGTTGAGTTTTAGAAACCTTTCGTATTCACAGTGTGTCCGTTCTCTAGGTTTCCCATACATGTTATAGCTGTAGTAATATTCCCTTCAACCTGAAGAGTTGGGCCCCATGGAATTGGTGCCAGGCATTTGTGCTTTAAAGGGTCTGCATTTGCTCACCCAATCTCACCAATCGTCTCAGTCCCAAGTGTCCCTCCTTATGCCACATCCAGCTGTCGTTGTAGATAGGGTCATTCCAGGTTTCATCAGAGACCCTGAAGGAATTGTAAAGAATTTCCCATTTTTTTGTTTTGTTTTTGAAATTCCTTTTTATAGTGGGTTTGAGCTGATTCTCGCTGCCATGTTTATGCCAGTCTACACACACTTGATTCCATTACGGAGACATATCAATACATAGGTTTTAAGATACTTACTAGTCAGATATCTTCCTCTGCAGGAAATATGGGGTTTTGAATCCCTTTCACTGAGGAAGGTGTAGGTCTTGTCTATTCCATAGTTGGTTTTTGGAACGGTACCTGTGCTTATATCAAACTCTGGTTTTATGCATCACCCCACCTCTCCTTCCCCCTTAAGCAGGCATAAGAGTGTTTTCTAAATGTGAGACACTGTTCTCTTTCCTAATTCAGTTCAAGTGTAGCCATGTTTACAGGATCTTCATAAGTGATATCTTATGATAAGTATCTTTTTCTGTGTGACTTATTTCACTTAGAATCATCGTACTTGAATCCACCCATTTTGCTGCTACTGGTCTTATGACATTGATTTCATGGCTGAGGGATATTCCATCGTACGTAAGTACCACAATTTTTTGAACCATTTATATATTTCCTGGGACATTTAAGGTGTACCCAAGTTGAGGTCCTTGGTAGCAGTGCAGCCCTAAATTTTGGGGTGGCTCTGTCTTATTGATTTTCAGTTTTCCCAAGGTATATTCCCTAGACTGGAAGTGCCCTTGGCTCTGTAGCTCTGTTCTTTACTTGTTTTAGGGAATACAATGTACTCCTCCAGAGAGGCAGTTGGCAATTTACATACCGTCCATCAGCATAACAAGGCTCCCTGTTCTCCAGGGCCTGTCTTGCCTTTCTGGTTTTTACACATTTTGTGGATGTCCCTTTTGACCGGTGGGAAGTGATACTTCTTTGTAGTGCAGATTTGCATTGCCCGCTTGCTTGCTTGGCCAAAAAGGGCGTATGCGTTTTCTCCTGAATATATTCAGGAGAAAACGCATACGTCCTTTTTGGCCAAGTGCATCATTGTCGAAGTTGTGCCCCTCTTCCTGTGCTTTAAAGGCGATTCCAACGTAGCTCTTGAAATCTGTTTCCTGCTATTCTGCCTCGCTTTCAAGTCCGTCTCGCTGCCTTCCCTCAACAGATTTTTGGACGATAGTTGTCCTTTATTACTCGGCCAGTTTGTGAATTGCTGTGCCCCTGAGGTCCATTTTTCAACTCGTTTTTGGTGAGCTGACCCCAAGTCCAAAATTTTCGTTCAGGACATATACTGGTTCCCAGTGGGTGGCTGAGACTTTGGTTAATTCTTCTTCCTGCCGGGAAATTACAGTGATATGTGCCTGTCCAAATGTCTAACAGCTACTCTCTCATTGGTTCTCCCTCTTCCCTTTCATCCTCTGCCATATTGTCAACCTATGCGAACCAGGAGGTTAAAGGGGCTGTCTCTCCAAGTTGGGAGGTTGATAGTAAAACAGATGGAAAGTCAAACCGGAGCACCACGAGAGGGACTATTCGTTGAGTTTTAGAAACCTTTCGTATTCACAGTGTGTCCGTTCTCTAGGTTTCCCGTACATGTTATAGCTGTAGTAATATTCCCTTCAACCTGGAGAGTTGGGCCCCATGGAATGGGTGCCAGGCATTTGTGCTTTAAAGGGTCTGCATTTGCTCACCCAATCTCACCAATCGTCTCAGTCCCAAGTGTCCCTCCTTATGCCACATCCAGCTGTCATTGTAGATAGGGTCATTCCAGGTTTCATCAGAGATCCTGAAGGAATTGTAAAGAATTTCCCAGTTTTTTTGTTTCGTTTTTGAAATTCATTTTTATAGTGGGTTTGAGCTGATTCTCACTGCCATGTTTATGCCAGTCTAGACACACTTGATTCCCTTACGGAGACATATCAATACATAGGTTTTAAGATTCTTACTAGTCAGATATATTCCTCTGTGGCAAATATGGGGTTTTGAGTCCCTTTCACTGAGGAAGGTGTAGGTCTTGTCTATTCCATAGTTGGTTTTTGGAACGGTACCTGTGCTTATATCAAACTCTGGTTTTATGCATCACCCCACCTCTCCTTCCCCCTTAAGCAGGCATAAGAGTGTTTTCTAAATGTGAGACACTGTTCTCTTTCCTAACTCAGTTCAAGTGTAGCCATGTTTACAGGATCTTCATAAGTGATATCTTATGATAAGTTTCTTTTTCTCTGTGACTTATTTCACTTAGTATCATCGTACCTGAATCCACCCATTTTGCTGCTACTGGTCTTATGACATTGATTTCATGGCTGAGGGATATTCCATCGTACGTAAGTACCACAATTTTTTGAACCATTTTTATATTTCCTGGGATATTTAAGGTGTACCCAAGTTGAGGTCCTTGTAAGCAGTGCAGCCCTACATTTTGGTGTGGCTCTCTCTTATTGATTTTCAGTTTTGCCAAGGAATATTCCCTAGACTGGAAGTGCCCTTGGCTCTGTAGCTCTGTTCTTTACTTGTTTTAGGGAACACAATGCACTCCTCCAGAGAGGCAGTTGGCAATTTACATCCCGCCCATCAGCATAACAAGGCTCCCTATTCTCGAGTGCCTGTCTTGCCTTTCTGGTTTTTACACATTTTGTGGATGTCCCTTTTGACCGGTGGGAAGTGATACTTCTTTGTAGTGCAGATTTGCATTGCCCGCTTGCTTGCTTGGCCAAAAAGGGCGTATGCGTTTTCTCCTGAATATATTCTGGAGAAAACGCATACGCCCTTTTTGGCCAAGTGCATCATTGTCGAAGTTGTGCCCCTCTTCCTGTGCTTTAAAGGCGATTCCAACGTACCTCTTGAAATCTGTTTTCTGCTATTCTGCCTCGCTTTCAAGTCCGCCTCGTTGCCTTCCCTCAACAGATTTTTGGACGATAGTTGTCCTTTATTACTCGGCCAGTTTGTGAATTGCTGTGCCCCTGAGCTCCATTTTTCAACTCGTTTTTGGTGAGCTGACCGCAAGTCCAAAATTTTGGTTCAGGAACTATACTGTTTCCCAGTGGGTGGCTGAGACTTTGGTTAATTCTTCTTCCTGCCGGGAAGTTAGAGTGATATGTGCCCGTCCAAATGCCTAACAGCTACTCTCTCATTGGTTCTCCCTCTTCCCTTTCATCCTCTGCCAAATTGGAAACCTGTGCGAACCAGGATGTTAAAGGGGCTGTCTCTCCAAGTTGGGAGATTGATAGTAAAGCATATGGAAAGTCAAACCGGAGCACCAGGAGAGGGACTATTCGTTGAGTTTTAGAAACCTTTTGTATTCACAGTGTGTCCGTTCTCTAGGTTTCCCGTACATGTTATAGCTGTAGTAATATTCCCTTCAACCTGGAGAGTTGGGACCCATGGAATGGGTGCCATGCATTATTGCTTTAAAGGGTCTGCATTTGCTCACCCAATCTCACCAATCCTCTCAGTCCCAAGTGTCCAGCCTTATGCCACATCCAGCTGTCGTTGTAGATAGGGTCATTCCAGGTTTCATCAGAGACCCTGAAGGAATTGTAAAGAATTTCCCAGTTTTTTTGTTTTGTTTTTGAAATTCCTTTTTATAGTGGGTTTGAGCTGATTCTCGCTGCCATGTTTATGCCAGTCTAGACACACTTGATTCCCTTACAGAGACATATCAATACATAGGTTTTAAGATTCTTACTAGTCAGATATATTCCTCTGCGGGAAATATGGGGTTTTGAGTCCCTTTCACTGAGGAAGGTGTAGGTCTTGTCTATTCCATAGTTGGTTTTTGGAACGGTACCTGTGCTTATATCAAACTCTGGGTTTATGCATCACCCCACCTCTCCTTCCCCCTTAAGCAGGCATAAGAGTGTTTTCTAAATGTGACACACTGTTCTCTTTCCTAACTCAGTTCAAGTGTAGCCATGTTTACAGGATCTTCATAAGTGATATCTTATGATAAGTTTCTTTTTCTCTGTGACTTATTTCACTTAGAATCATCATACCTGAATGCAACAATTTTGCTACTACTGGTCTTATGACATTGATTTCATGGCTGAGGGATATTCCATCGTACGTAAGTACCACAATTTTTTGAACCATTTTTATATTTCCTGGGATATTTAAGGTGTACCCAATTTGAGGTCCTTGTAAGCAGTGCAGCCCTAAATTTTGGGGTGGCTCTGTCTTATTTATTTTCAATTTTCCCAAGGAGTATTCCCTAGACTGGAAGTGCCCTTGGCTCTGTAGCTCTGTTGTTTACTTGTTTTAGGGAACACAATGTACTCATCCAAAGAGGCAGTTGGCAATTCACATCCCGCCCATCAGCATAACAAGGCTCCCTGTTCTCCAGGGCCTGTCTTGCCTTTCTGGTTTTTACACATTTTGTGGATGTCCCTTTTGACAGGTGGGAAGTGATACTTCTTTGTAGTGCAGATTTGAATTGCCCGCTTGCTTGCTTGGCCAAAAAGGGCGTATGCGTTTTCTCCTGAATATATTCAGGAGAAAACGCATACGCCCTTTTTGGCCAAGTGCATCATTGTCGAAGTTGTGCCCATCTTCCTGTGCTTTAAAGGCGATTCCAACGTACCTCTTGAAATCTGTTTCCTGCTATTCTGCCTCGCTTTCAAGTCCGCCTCATTGCCTTCCCTCAACAGATTTTTGGACGATAGTTGTCCTTTATTACTCGGCCAGTTTGTGAATTGCTGTGCCCCTGAGCTCCATTTTTCAACTCGTTTTTTGTGAGCTGACCGCAAGTCCAAAATTTTGGTTCAGGACCTATACTGGTTCCCGGTGGGTGGCTGAGACTTTGGTTAATTCTTCTTCCTGCCGGGAAATTACAGTGATATGTGCCCGTCCATATGCCTAACAGCTACTCTGTCATTGGTTCTCCCTCTTCCCTTTCATCCTCTGCCAAATTGGCAACCTGTGAGAACCAGGAGGTTAAAGGGGCTGTCTCTCCAAGTTGGGAGGTTGATAGTAAAGCAGATGGAAAGTCAAACCGGAGCACCAGGAGAGGGACTATTCGTTGAGTTTTAGAAACCTTTCGTATTCACAGTGTGTCCGTTCTCTAGGTTTCCCTTACATGTTATAACTGTAGTAATATTCCCTTCAACCTGGAGAGTTGGGACCCATGGAATGGGTGCCATGCATTATTGCTTTAAAGGGTCTGCATTTGCTCACTCAATCTCACCAATCCTCTCAGTCCAAAGTGTCCAGGCTTATGCCACATCCAGCTGTCGTTGTAGATAGGGTCATTCCAGGTTTCATCAGAGACCCTGAAGGAATTGTAAAGAATTTCCCAGTTTTTTTGTTTTGTTTTTGAAATTCCTTTTTATAGTGGGTTTGAGCTGATTCTCGCTGCCATGTTTATGCCTGTCTAGGGACACTTGATTCCCTTACGGAGACATATCAATCCATAGGTTTTAAGATTATTACTAGTCAGATATATTCCTCTGCGGGAAATATGGGGTTTTGAGTCCCTTTCACTGAGGAAGGTGTAGGTCTTGTCTATTCCATAGTTGGTTTTTGGAACGGTACCTGTGCTTATATCAAACTCTGGTTTTATGCATCATCCCACCTCTCCTTCCCCCTTAAGCAGGCATAAGAGTGTTTTCTAAATGTGAGACATTCTTCTCTTTCCTAACTCAGTTCAAGTGTAGCCATGTTTACAGGATCTTCATAAGTGATATCTTATGATAAGTTTCTTTTTCTCTGTGACTTATTTCACTTAGAATTATCGTACCTAAATCCACCCATTTTGCTGCTACTGGTCTTATGACATTGATTTCATGGCTGAGGGATATTCCATCGTAAGTAAGTACTACAATTTTTTGAACCATTTTTATATTTCCTGGGATATTTAAGGTGTACCCATGTTGAGGTCCTTGTAAGCAGTGCAGCCCTAAATTTTGGGGTGACTCTGTCTTATTGATTTTCAGTTTTCCCAAGGTATATTCCCTAGACTGGAAGTGCCCTTGGCTCTGTAGCTCTGTTCTCTACTTCTTTTAGGGAACACAATGTACTCCCCCAGAGAGGCAGTTGGCAATTTACATCCTGCCCATCAGCATAACAAGGCTCACTGTTCTCCAGGGCCTGTCTTGCCTTTCTGGTTTTTACACATTTGTGGATGTCCCTTTTGACCGGTGGGAAGTGATACTTCTTTGTAGTGCAGATTTGCATTGCCCGCTTGCTTGCTTGGCCAAAAAGGTTGTATGCGTTTTCTTCTGGATATATTCAGGAGAAAACACATACGACCTTTTTTGCCAATGCATCATTGTCGAAGTTGTGCCCCTCTTCCTGTGCTTTAAAGGCGATTCCAACGTACCACTTGAAATCTGTTTCCTGCTATTCTGCCTCGCTTTGAAGTCTGCCTCGTTGCCTTCCCTCAACAGATTTATGGACGATAGTGGTCCTTTATTACTCGGCCAGGTTGTGAATTGCTGTGCCAGTGAGCTCAATTATTTAACACGTTTTTTGTGAGCTGACCGCATGTCCAAAATTTTGGTTCAGGACCTATACTGGTTCCCGGTGGGTGGCTGAGACTTTGGTTAATTCTTCTTCCTCCTGGGAAATTACAGTGACATGTGCCCTTCCAAATGCCTAACAGCTACTCTCTCATTGGTTCTCCCTCTTCCCTTTCATCCTCTGCCAAATTGGCAACCTGTGCGAACCAGGAGGTTAAAGGGGCTGTCTCTCCAAGTTGGGAGGTTGATAGTAAAGCAGATGGAAAGCCAAACCGGAGCACCAGGAGAGGGACTATTCGTTGAGTTTTAGAAACATTTCGTATTCACATTGGGTCCGTTCTCTAGGTTTCCCGTACATGTTATAGCTGTACTAATATTCCCTTCAACCTGGAGAGTTGGGCCCCATAAAATGGGTGCAAGGCATTATTGCTTTAAAGGGTCTGCATTTGATCACCCAATCTCACCAAACCTCTCAGTCCAAAGTGTCCAGCCTTATGCCACATCCCGCTGTCATTGTAGATAGGGTCATTCCAGGTTTCATCAGAGACCCTGAAGGAATTGTAAAGAATTTCCCAGTTTTTTTGTTTTGTTTTTGAAATTCCTTTTTATAGTGGGTTTGAGCCGATTCTCGCTGCCATGTTTATGCCAGTCTAGACACACTTGATTCCCTTACAGAGACATATCTATACATAGGTTTTAACATTCTTACTAGTCAGATATATTCCTCTGCGGGAAATATGGGGTTTTGAGTCCCTTTCACTGAGGAAGGTGTAGGTCTTGTCTATTCCATAGTTGGTTTTTGGAACGGTACCTGTGCTTATATCAAACTCTGGTTTTATGCATCACCCCACCTCTCCTTCCCCCTTAAGCAGGCATAAGAGTGTTTTCTAAATGTGAGACACTGCTCTCTTTCCTAACTCAGTTCAAGTGTAGCCATGTTTACAGGATCTTCATAAGTGATATCTTAGGATAAGTTTCTTTTTCTGTGTGACTTATTTCACTTAGAATCATCGTACCTGAATCTACCGATTTTGCTGCTACTGGTCTTATGACATTGATTTCATGGCTGAGGGATATTCCATCGTACGTAAGTACCACATTTTTTTGAACCATTTTTATATTTCCTGGGATATTTAAGGTGTACCCAAGTTGAGGTCCTTGTAAGCAGTGCAGCCCTAAATTTTGGGTTGGCTCTGTCTTATTGATTTTCAGTTTTCCCAAGGAATATTCCCTAGACTGGAAGTGCCCTTGGCTCTGTAGCTCTGTTGTTTACTTGTTTTAGGGAACACAATGTACTCCTCCAGCGAGGCAGTTGGCAATTTACATCCCGCCCATCAGCATAACAAGGCTCCCTGTTCTCCAGGGCCTGTCTTGCCTTTCTGGTTTTTACACATTTTGTGGATGTCCCTTTTGACAGGTGGGAAGTGATACTTCTTTGTAGTGCAGATTTGCATTGCCCGCTTGCTTGCTTGGCCAAAAAGGGCGTATGCGTTTTCTCCTGAATATATTCAGGAGAAAACGCATACGCCAATTTTGGCCAAGTGCATCATTGTCGAAGTTGGGCTCCTCTTCTTGTGCTTTAAAGGCGATTCCAATGTACCTCTTGAAATCTGTTTCCTGCTATTCTGCCTCGCTTTCAAGTCCACCTCGTTGCCTTCCCTCAACAAATTTTTGGACAATAGTTGTCCTTTATTACTCGGCCAGTTTGTGAATTGCTGTGCCCCTGAGCTCCATTTTTCAACTCGTTTTTGGTGAGCTGACCGCAAGTCCAAAATTTTGGTTCAGGACCTATACTGGTTCCCGGTGGGTGGCTGAGAATTTGGTTAATCCTTCTTCCTGCCGGGAAGTTAGAATGATATGTGCCCGTCCAAATGCCTAACAGCTACTCTCTCATTGGTTCTCCCTCTTCCCTTTCATCCTCTGCCAAATTGGAAACCTGTGCGAACCAGGAGGTTAAAGGGGCTGTCTCTCCAAGTTGGGAGATTGATAGTAAAGCAGATGGAAAGTCAAACCGGAGCACCAGGAGAGGGACTATTCGTTGAGTTTTGGAAACCTTTCGTATTCACAGTGTGTCCGTTCTCTAGGTTTCCCGTACATGTTATAACTGTAGTAATATTCCCTTCAACCTGGAGAGTTGGGACCCATGGAATGGGTGCCATGCATTATTGCTTTAAAGGGTGTGCATTTGCTCACCAAATCTCACCAATCGTCTCAGTCCCAAGTGTCCAGCCTTATGCCACATCCAGCTGTCGTTGTAGATAGGGTGACTCCAGGTTTCATCAGAGACCCTGAAGGAATTGTAAAGAATTTCCCAGTTTTTTTGTTTTGTTTTTGAAATTCCTTTTTATAGTGGGTTTGAGCTGATTCTCGCTGCCATGTTTATGCCAGTCTAGACACACTTGTTTCCCTTACGGAGACATATCAATACATAGGTTTTAAGATTCTTACTAGTCAGATATATTCCTCTGCGGGAAATAAGGGGTTTTGAGTCCCTTTCACTGAGGAAGGTGTAGGTCTTGTCTATTCCATAGTTGGTTTTTGGAACGGTACCTGTGCTTATATCAAACTCTGGTTTTATGCATCACCCCACCTCTCCTTCCCCCTTAAGCAGGCATAAGAGTGTTTTCTAAATGTGAGACACTGTTCTCTTTCCTAAATCAGTTCAAGTGTAGCCATGTTTACAGGATCTTCATAAGTGATATCTTATGATAAGTTTCTTTTTCTGTGTGACTTATTTCACTTAGAATCATCGTACCTGAATCCACCCATTTTGCTGCTACTGGTCTTATGACATTGATTTCATGGCTGAGGGATATTCCATCGTACGTAAGAACCACAATTTTTTGAACCATTTTTATATTTCCTGGGATATTTAAGGTGTACCCAAGTTGAGGTCCTTGTAAGCAGTGCAGCCCTAAATTTTGGGGTGGCTCTGTCTTATTGATTTTCAGTTTTCCCAAGGAATATTCCCTAGACTGGAAGTGCCCTTGGCTCTGTAGCTCTGTTGTATACTTGTTTTAGGGAACACAATGCACTCCTCCAGAGAGGCAGTTGGCAATTTACATCCCGCCCATCAGCATAACAAGGCTCCCTGTTCTCCAGGGCCTGTCTTGCCTTTCTGGTTTTTACACATTTTGTGGATGTCCCTTTTGACCGGTGGGAAGTGATACTTCTTTGTAGTGCAGATTTGCATTGCCCGCTTGCTTGCTTGGCCAAAAAGGGCGTATGCGTTTTCTCCTGAATATATTCAGGAGAAAACGCATACGCCCTTTTTGGCCAAGTGCATCATTGTCGAAGTTGTGCGCCTCTTCCTGTGCTTTAAAGGCGATTCCAACGTACCTCTTGAAATCTGTTTCCTGCTATTCTGCCTCGCTTTCAAGTCCGCCTCGTTGCCTTCCCTCAACAGATTTTTGGACGATAGTTGTCCTTTATTACTCGGCCAGTTTGTGAATTGCTGTGCCCCTGAGCTCCATTTTTCAACTCGTTTTTGGTGAGCTGACCGCAAGTCCAAAATTTTGGTTCAGGACCTATACTGGTTCCGGGTGGGTGGCTGAGACTTTGGTTAATTCTACTTCCTGCCGGGAAATTACAGTGATATGTGCCCGTCCAAATGCCTAACAGCTACTCTGTCATTGGTTCTCCCTCTTCCCTTTCATCCTCTGCCAAATTGGCAACCTGTGAGAACCAGGAGGTTAAAGGGGCTGTCTCTCCAAGTTGGGAGGTTGATAGTAAAGCAGATGGAAAGTCAAACCGGAGCACCAGGAGAGGGACTATTCGTTGAGTTTTAGAAACCTTTCGTATTCACAGTGTGTCCGTTCTCTAGGTTTCCCGTACATGTTATAACTGTAGTAATATTCCCTTCAACCTGGAGAGTTGGGACCCATGGTATGGGTGCCATGCATTATTGCTTTAAAGGGTCTGCATTTGCTCACCCAATCTCACCAATCCTCTCAGTCTAAAGTGTCCAGGCTTATGCCACATCCAGCTGTCGTTGTAGATAGGGTCATTCCAAGTTTCATCAGAGACCCTGAAGGAATTGTAAAGAATTTCCCAGGTTTTTTGTTTTGTTTTTGAAATTCCTTTTTATAGTGGGTTTGAGCTGATTCTCGCTGCCATGTTTATGCCAGTCTAGACACACTTGATTCCCTTACGGAGACATATCAATACATAGGTTTTAAGATTATTACTAGTCAGATATATTCCTCTGCGGGAAATATGGGGTTTTGAGTCCCTTTCAGTGAGGAAGGTGTAGATCTTGTCTATTCCATAGTTGGTTTTTGGAACGGTACCTGTGCTTATATCAAACTCTGGTTTTATGCATCACCCCACCTCTCCTTCCCCCTTAAGCAGGCATAAGAGTGTTTTCTAAATGTGAGACTCTGTTCTCTTTCCTAACTCAGTTCAAGTGTAGCCATGTTTACAGGATCTTCATAAGTGATATCTTATGATAAGTTTCTTTTTCTCTGTGACTTATTTCACTTAGAATCATCGTACCTGAATCTACCCATTTTGCTGCTACTGGTCTTATGACATTGATTTCATGGCTGAGGGATATTCCATCGTACGTAAGTACCACAATTTTTTGAACCATTTTTATATTTCCTGGGATATTTAAGGTGTACCCAAGTTGAGGTCCTTGTAAGCAGTGCAGCCCTAAATTTTGGGGTGGCTCTGTCTTATTGATTTTCAGTTTTCTCAAGGTATATTCCCTAGACTGGAAGTGCCCTTGGCTCTGTAGCTCTGTTGTTTACTTGTTTTATGGAACACAATGCACTCCTCCAGAGAGGCAGTTGGCAATTTACATCCCGCCCATCAGCATAAGAAGGCTCCCTGTTTTCCAGGGCCTGTCTTGCCTTTCTGGTTTTTACACATTTTGTGGATGTCCCTTTTGACCGATGGGAAGTGATACTTCTTTGTAGTGCAGATTTGCATTGCCCGCTTGCTTGCTTGGCCAAAATGGGCGTATGCATTTTCTCCTGAATATATTCAGGAGAAAACGCATATGCCCTTTTTGGCCAAGTGCATCATTGTCGAAGTTGTGCCCATCTTCCTGTGCTTTAAAGGCGATTCCAACGTACCTCTTGAAATCTGTTTCCTGCTATTCTGCCTCGCTTTCAAGTCCGCCTCATTGCCTTCCCTCAACAGATTTTTGGACGATAGTTGTCCTTTATTACTCGGCCAGTTTGTGAATTGCTGTGCCCCTGAGCTCCATTTTTCAACTCATTTTTGGTGAGCTGACCGCAAGTCCAAAATTTTGGTTCAGGACCTATACTGGTTCCTGGTGGGTGGCTGAGACTTTGGTTAATTCTTCTTCCTGCCGGGAAATTACAGTGATATGTGCCCGTCCAAATGCCTAACAGCTACTCTGTCATTGGTTCTCCCTCTTCCCTTTCATCCTCTGCCAAATTGGCAACCTGTGAGAACCAGGAGGTTAAAGGGGCTGTCTCTCCAAGTTGGGAGGTTGATAGTAAAGCAGATGGAAAGTCAAACCGGAGCACCAGGAGAGGGACTATTCGTTGAGTTTTAGAAACCTTTCGTATTCACAGTGTGTCCGTTCTCTAGGTTTCCCTTACATGTTATAACTGTAGTAATATTCCCTTCAACCTGGAGAGTTGGGACCCATGGAATGGGTGCCATGCATTATTGCGTTAAAGGGTCTGCATTTGCTCACCCAATCTCACCAATCCTCTCAGTCCAAAGTGTCCAGGCTTATGCCACATCCATCTGTCGTTGTAGATAGGGTCATTCCAGGTTTCATCAGAGACCCTGAAGGAATTGTAAAGAATTTCCCAGGTTTTTTGTTTTGTTTTTGAAATTCCTTTTTATAGTGGGTTTGAGCTGATTCTCGCTGCCATGTTTATGCCAGTCTAAACACACTTGATTCCCTTACGGAGACATATCAATACATAGGTTTTAAGATTATTACTAGTCAGATATATTCCTCTGCGGGAAATATGGGGTTTTGAGTCCCTTTCAGTGAGGAAGGTGTAGGTCTTGTCTATTCCATAGTTGGTTTTTGGAACGGTACATGTGCTTATATCAAACTCTGGTTTTATGCATCACCCCACCTCTCCTTCCCCCTTAAGCAGGCATAAGAGTGTTTTCTAAATGTGAGACACTGTTCTCTTTCCTAACTCAGTTCAAGTGTAGCCATGTTTACAGGATCTTCATAAGTGATATCTTATGATAAGTTTCTTTTTCTCTGTGACTTATTTCACTTAGAATCATCGTACCTGAATCTACCCATTTTGCTGCTACTGGTCTTATGACATTGATTTCATGGCTGAGGGATATTCCATCTTCCGTAACTACCACAATTTTTTGAACCATTTTTATATTTCCTGGGATATTTAAGGTGTACCCAAGTTGAGGTCCTTGTAAGCAGTGCAGCCCTAAATTTTGGGGTGGCTCTGTCTTATTGATTTTCAGTTTTCCCAAGGTATATTCCCTAGACTGGAAGTGCCCTTGGCTCTGTAGCTCTGTTGTTTAATTGTTTTAGGGAACACAATGCACTCCTCCAGAGAGGCAGTTGGCAATTTACATCCCGCCCATCAACATAACAAGGCTCCCTGTTCTCCAGGGCCTGTCTTGCCTTTCTGGTTTTTACACATTTTGTGGATGTCCCTTTTGACCGATGGGAAGTGATACTTCTTTGTAGTGCAGATTTACATTGCCCGCTTGCTTGCTTCGCCTAAATGGGCGTATGCATTTTCTCCTGAATATATTCAGGAGAAAACGCATACACCCTTTTTGGCCAAGTGCATCATTGTCGAAGTTGTGCCCATCTTCCTGTGCTTTAAAGGCGATTCCAACGTACCTCTTGAAATCTGTTTCCTGCTATTCTGCCTCGCTTTCAAGTCCGCCTCATTGCCTTCCCTCAACAGATTTTTGGACGATAGTTGTCCTTTATTACTCGGCCAGTTTGTGAATTGCTGTGCCCCTGAGCTCCATTTTTCAACTCGTTTTTGGTGAGCTGACCGCAAGTCCAAAATTTTGGTTCAGGACCTAAACTGGTTCCCGGTGGGTGGCTGAGACTTTGGTTAATTCTTCTTCCTGCCGGGAAATTACAGTGATATGTGCCCGTCCAAATGCCTAACAGCTATTCTGTCATTGGTTCTCCCTCTTCCCTTTCATCCTCTGCCAAATTGGCAACCTGTGAGAACCAGGAGGTTAAAGGGGCTGTCTCTCCAAGTTGGGAAGTTGATAGTAAAGCAGATGGAAAGTCAAACCGGAGCACCAAGAGAGGGACTATTCGTTGAGTTTTAGAAAACTTTCGTATTCACAGTGTGTCCATTCTCTAGGTTTCCGGTACATGTTATAACTGTAGTAATATTCCGTTCAACCTGGAGAGTTGGGACCCATGGAATGCGTGCCATGCATTATTGCTTTAAAGGGTCTGCATTTGCTTACCCAATCTCACCAATTCTCTCAGTCCCAAGTTTCCAGCCTTATGCCACATCCAGCTGTCGTTGTAAATAGGGTCATTCCAGGTTTCATCAGAGACCCTGAAGGAATTGTCAAGAATTTCCCAGTTTTTTTTTTTTGTTTTTGAAATTCATTTTTAAAGTGGGTTTGAGCTGATTCTCGCTGCCATGTTAATACCAGTCTAGACACACTTGATTCCCTTACAGAGACATATCAATCCATAGGTTTTAAGATTCTTACTAGTCAGATATATTCCACTGCGGGAAATATGGGGTTTTGAGTCCCTTTCACTGAGGACGGTGTAGGTCTTGTCTATTCCATAGTTGGTATTTGGAACAGTACCTGTGCTTATATCAAACTCTGGTTTTATGCATCACACCACCTCTCCTTCCCCCTTAAGCAGGCATAAGAGTGTTTTCTAAATGTGAGACACTGCTCTCTTTCCTAACTCAGTTCAAGTGTAGCCATGTTTACAGGATCTTCATAAGTGATATCTTATGATAAGTTTCTTTTTCTGTGTGACTTATTTCACTTAGAATCATCGTACCTGAATCCACCCATTTTGCTGGTACTGGTCTTATGACATTGATTTCATGGCTGAGGGATATTCCATCGTACGTAAGTACCACAATTTTTTGAACCATTTTTATATTTCCTGGGATATTTAAGGTGTACCCAAGTTGAGGTCCTTGTAAGCAGTGCAGCCCTAAATTTTGGGGTGTCTCTGTCTTATTGATTTTCAGGTTTCCCAAGGAATATTCCCTGGACTGGAATTGCCCTTGGCTCTGTAGATCTGTTGTTTACTTGTTTTAGGGAACACAATGTACTCCTCCAGAGAGGCAGTTGGCAATTTACATCACGCCCATCAGCATAACAAGGCTCCCTGTTCTCCAGGGCCTGTCTTGCCTTTCTGGTTTTTACACATTTTGTGGATGTCCCTTTTGACCGTTGGGAAGTGATACTTCTTTGTAGTGCAGATTTGCATTGCCCGCTTGCTTGCTTGGCCAAAAAGGGCGTATGCGTTTTCTCCTGAATATATTCAGGAGAAAACGCATACGCCCTTTTTGGCCAAGTGCATCATTGTCGAAGTTGTGCCCCTCTTCCTGTGCTTTAAAGGCGATTCCAACGTACCTCTTGAAATCTGATTCCTGCTATTCTGCCTCGCTTTCAAGTCCGCCTCGTTGCCTTTCCTCAACAGATTTTTGGACGATAGTTGTCCTTTATTACTCGGCCAGTTTGTGAATTGCTGTGCCCCTGAGCTCCATTTTTCAACTCGTTTTTGGTGAGCTGACCGCAAGTCCAAAATTTTGGTTCAGGACCTATACTGGTTCCCAGTGGGTGGCTGAGACTTTGGTTAATTCTTCTTCCTGCCGGGAAGTTAGAGTGATATGTGCCCGTCCAAATGCCTAACAGCTACTCTCTCATTGGTTCTCCCTCTTCCCTTTCATCCTCTGCCAAATTGGAAACCTGTGCGAACCAGGAGGTTAAAGGGGCTGTCTCTCCAAGTTGGGAGATTGATAGTAAAGCATATGGAAAGTCAAACCGGAGCACCAGGAGAGGGACTATTCGTTGAGTTTTAGAAACCTTTCGTATTCACAGTGTGTCCGTTCTCTAGGTTTCCCGTACATGTTATAACTGTAGTAATATTCCCTTCAACCTGGAGAGATGGGACCCATGGAATGGGTGCCATACATTATTGCTTTAAAAGGTCTGCATTTGCTCACCAAATCTCACCAATCGTCTCAGTCCCAAGTGTCCCTCCTTATGCCACATCCAGCTGTCATTGTAGATAGGGTCATTCCAGGTTTCATCAGAGACCCTGAAGGAATTGTAAAGAATTTCCCAGTTTTTTTGTTTTGATTTTGAAATTCCTTTTTATAGTGGGTTTGAGCTGATTCTCGCTGCCATGTTTATGCCGGTCTAGACATACTTGATTCCCTTACGGAGACATATCAATCCATAGGTTTTAAGATTTTTACTAGTCAGATACATTCCTCTGCGGGAAATATGGGGTTTTGAGTCCCTTTCACTGAGGAAGGTGTAGGTCTTGTCTATTCCATAGTTGGTTTTTGGAACGGTACCTGTGCTTATATCAAACTCTGGTTTTACGCATCACCCCACCTCTCCTTCCCCCTTAAGCAGGCATAAGAGTGTTTACTAAATGTGAGACACTGTTCTCTTTCCTAACTCAGTTCAAGTGTAGCCATGTTTACAGGATCTTCATAAGTGATATCTTATGATAAGTTTCTTTTTCTCTGTGACTTATTTCACTTAGAAAAATCGTACCTGAATCCACCCATTTTGCTGCTACTGGTCTTATGACATTTATTTCATGGCTGAGGGATATTCCATCGTACGTAAGTACCACAATTTTTTGAACCATTTTTATATGTCCTGGGATATTTAAGGTGTACCCAAGTTGAGGTCCTTGTAAGCAGTGAAGCCCTAAATTTTTGGGTGGCTCTGTCTTATTGATTTTCAGTTTTCCCAAGGAATATTCCCTAGACTGGAAGTGCCCTTGGCTCTGTAGCTCTGTTCTTTACTTGTTTTAGGGAACACAATGCACTCCTCCAGAGAGGCAGTTGGCAATTTACATCCCGCCCATCAGCATAACAAGGCTCCCTGTTCTCCAGGGCCTGTCTTGCCTTTCTGGTTTTTACACATTTTGTGGATGTCCCTTTTGACCGGTGGGAAGTGATACTTCTTTGTAGTGCAGATTTGCATTGCCCGCTTGCTTGCTTGGCCAAAAAGGGCGTATGCATTTTCTCCTGAATATATTCAGGAGAAAACGCATACGCACTTTTTGGCCAAGTGCATCATTGTCGAAGTTGTGCCCCTCTTCCTGTGCTTTAAAGGCGATTCCAACGTACCTCTTGAAATCTGTTTCCTGCTATTCTGCCTCGCTTTCAAGTCCGCCTCGTTGCCTTCCCTCAACAGATTTTTGGACGATAGTTGTCCTTTATTACTCGGCCAGTTTGTGAATTGCTGTGCCCCTGAGCTCCATTTTTCAACTCGTTTTTGGTGAGCTGACCGCAAGTCCAAAATTTTGGTTCAGGACCTATACTGGTTCCCGGTGGGTGGCTGAGACTTTGGTTAATTCTACTTCCTGCCGGGAAATTACAGTGATATGTGCCCGTCCAAATGCCTAACAGCTACTCTGTCATTGGTTCTCCCTCTTCCCTTTCATCCTCTGCCAAATTGGCAACCTGTGAGAACCAGGAGGTTAAAGGGGCTGTCTCTCCAAGTTGGGAGGTTGATAGTAAAGCAGATGGAAAGTCAAACCGGAGCACCAGGAGAGGGACTATTCGTTGAGTTTTAGAAACCTTTCGTATTCACAGTGTGTCCGTTCTCTAGGTTTCCCGTACATGTTATAACTGTAGTAATATTCCCTTCAACCTGGAGAGTTGGGACCCATGGTATGGGTGCCATGCATTATTGCTTTAAAGGGTCTGCATTTGCTCACCCAATCTCACCAATCCTCTCAGTCTAAAGTGTCCAGGCTTATGACACATCCAGCTGTCGTTGTAGATAGGGTCATTCCAGGTTTCATCAGAGACCCTGAAGGAATTGTAAAGAATTTCCCAGGTTTTTTGTTTTGTTTTTGAAATTCCTTTTTATAGTGGGTTTGAGCTGATTCTCGCTGCCATGTTTATGCCAGTCTAGACACACTTGATTCCCTTACGGAGACATATCAATACATAGGTTTTAAGATTATTACTAGTCAGATATATTCCTCTGCGGGAAATATGGGGTTTTGAGTCCCTTTCAGTGAGGAAGGTGTAGATCTTGTCTATTCCATAGTTGGTTTTTGGAACGGTACCTGTGCTTATATCAAACTCTGGTTTTATGCATCACCCCACCTCTCCTTCCCCCTTAAGCAGGCATAAGAGTGTTTTCTAAATGTGAGACTCTGTTCTCTTTCCTAACTCAGTTCAAGTGTAGCCATGTTTACAGGATCTTCATAAGTGATATCTTATGATAAGTTTCTTTTTCTCTGTGACTTATTTCACTTAGAATCATCGTACCTGAATCTACCCATTTTGCTGCTACTGGTCTTATGACATTGATTTCATGGCTGAGGGATATTCCATCGTACGTAAGTACCACAATTTTTTGAACCATTTTTATATTTCCTGGGATATTTAAGGTGTACCCAAGTTGAGGTCCTTGTAAGCAGTGCAGCCCTAAATTTTGGGGTGGCTCTGTCTTATTGATTTTCAGTTTTCTCAAGGTATATTCCCTAGACTGGAAGTGCCCTTGGCTCTGTAGCTCTGTTGTTTACTTGTTTTATGGAACACAATGCACTCCTCCAGAGAGGCAGTTGGCAATTTACATCCCGCCCATCAGCATAAGAAGGCTCCCTGTTTTCCAGGGCCTGTCTTGCCTTTCTGGTTTTTACACATTTTGTGGATGTCCCTTTTGACCGATGGGAAGTGATACTTCTTTGTAGTGCAGATTTGCATTGCCCGCTTGCTTGCTTGGCCAAAATGGGCGTATGCATTTTCTCCTGAATATATTCAGGAGAAAACGCATATGCCCTTTTTGGCCAAGTGCATCATTGTCGAAGTTGTGCCCATCTTCCTGTGCTTTAAAGGCGATTCCAACGTACCTCTTGAAATCTGTTTCCTGCTATTCTGCCTCGCTTTCAAGTCCGCCTCATTGCCTTCCCTCAACAGATTTTTGGACGATAGTTGTCCTTTATTACTCGGCCAGTTTGTGAATTGCTGTGCCCCTGAGCTCCATTTTTCAACTCATTTTTGGTGAGCTGACCGCAAGTCCAAAATTTTGGTTCAGGACCTATACTGGTTCCTGGTGGGTGGCTGAGACTTTGGTTAATTCTTCTTCCTGCCGGGAAATTACAGTGATATGTGCCCGTCCAAATGCCTAACAGCTACTCTGTCATTGGTTCTCCCTCTTCCCTTTCATCCTCTGCCAAATTGGCAACCTGTGAGAACCAGGAGGTTAAAGGGGCTGTCTCTCCAAGTTGGGAGGTTGATAGTAAAGCAGATGGAAAGTCAAACCGGAGCACCAGGAGAGGGACTATTCGTTGAGTTTTAGAAACCTTTCGTATTCACAGTGTGTCCGTTCTCTAGGTTTCCCTTACATGTTATAACTGTAGTAATATTCCCTTCAACCTGGAGAGTTGGGACCCATGGAATGGGTGCCATGCATTATTGCGTTAAAGGGTCTGCATTTGCTCACCCAATCTCACCAATCCTCTCAGTCCAAAGTGTCCAGGCTTATGCCACATCCATCTGTCGTTGTAGATAGGGTCATTCCAGGTTTCATCAGAGACCCTGAAGGAATTGTAAAGAATTTCCCAGGTTTTTTGTTTTGTTTTTGAAATTCCTTTTTATAGTGGGTTTGAGCTGATTCTCGCTGCCATGTTTATGCCAGTCTAAACACACTTGATTCCCTTACGGAGACATATCAATACATAGGTTTTAAGATTATTACTAGTCAGATATATTCCTCTGCGGGAAATATGGGGTTTTGAGTCCCTTTCAGTGAGGAAGGTGTAGGTCTTGTCTATTCCATAGTTGGTTTTTGGAACGGTACATGTGCTTATATCAAACTCTGGTTTTATGCATCACCCCACCTCTCCTTCCCCCTTAAGCAGGCATAAGAGTGTTTTCTAAATGTGAGACACTGTTCTCTTTCCTAACTCAGTTCAAGTGTAGCCATGTTTACAGGATCTTCATAAGTGATATCTTATGATAAGTTTCTTTTTCTCTGTGACTTATTTCACTTAGAATCATCGTACCTGAATCTACCCATTTTGCTGCTACTGGTCTTATGACATTGATTTCATGGCTGAGGGATATTCCATCTTCCGTAACTACCACAATTTTTTGAACCATTTTTATATTTCCTGGGATATTTAAGGTGTACCCAAGTTGAGGTCCTTGTAAGCAGTGCAGCCCTAAATTTTGGGGTGGCTCTGTCTTATTGATTTTCAGTTTTCCCAAGGTATATTCCCTAGACTGGAAGTGCCCTTGGCTCTGTAGCTCTGTTGTTTAATTGTTTTAGGGAACACAATGCACTCCTCCAGAGAGGCAGTTGGCAATTTACATCCCGCCCATCAACATAACAAGGCTCCCTGTTCTCCAGGGCCTGTCTTGCCTTTCTGGTTTTTACACATTTTGTGGATGTCCCTTTTGACCGATGGGAAGTGATACTTCTTTGTAGTGCAGATTTACATTGCCCGCTTGCTTGCTTCGCCTAAATGGGCGTATGCATTTTCTCCTGAATATATTCAGGAGAAAACGCATACACCCTTTTTGGCCAAGTGCATCATTGTCGAAGTTGTGCCCATCTTCCTGTGCTTTAAAGGCGATTCCAACGTACCTCTTGAAATCTGTTTCCTGCTATTCTGCCTCGCTTTCAAGTCCGCCTCATTGCCTTCCCTCAACAGATTTTTGGACGATAGTTGTCCTTTATTACTCGGCCAGTTTGTGAATTGCTGTGCCCCTGAGCTCCATTTTTCAACTCGTTTTTGGTGAGCTGACCGCAAGTCCAAAATTTTGGTTCAGGACCTAAACTGGTTCCCGGTGGGTGGCTGAGACTTTGGTTAATTCTTCTTCCTGCCGGGAAATTACAGTGATATGTGCCCGTCCAAATGCCTAACAGCTATTCTGTCATTGGTTCTCCCTCTTCCCTTTCATCCTCTGCCAAATTGGCAACCTGTGAGAACCAGGAGGTTAAAGGGGCTGTCTCTCCAAGTTGGGAAGTTGATAGTAAAGCAGATGGAAAGTCAAACCGGAGCACCAAGAGAGGGACTATTCGTTGAGTTTTAGAAAACTTTCGTATTCACAGTGTGTCCATTCTCTAGGTTTCCGGTACATGTTATAACTGTAGTAATATTCCGTTCAACCTGGAGAGTTGGGACCCATGGAATGCGTGCCATGCATTATTGCTTTAAAGGGTCTGCATTTGCTTACCCAATCTCACCAATTCTCTCAGTCCCAAGTTTCCAGCCTTATGCCACATCCAGCTGTCGTTGTAAATAGGGTCATTCCAGGTTTCATCAGAGACCCTGAAGGAATTGTCAAGAATTTCCCAGTTTTTTTTTTTTGTTTTTGAAATTCATTTTTAAAGTGGGTTTGAGCTGATTCTCGCTGCCATGTTAATACCAGTCTAGACACACTTGATTCCCTTACAGAGACATATCAATCCATAGGTTTTAAGATTCTTACTAGTCAGATATATTCCACTGCGGGAAATATGGGGTTTTGAGTCCCTTTCACTGAGGACGGTGTAGGTCTTGTCTATTCCATAGTTGGTATTTGGAACAGTACCTGTGCTTATATCAAACTCTGGTTTTATGCATCACACCACCTCTCCTTCCCCCTTAAGCAGGCATAAGAGTGTTTTCTAAATGTGAGACACTGCTCTCTTTCCTAACTCAGTTCAAGTGTAGCCATGTTTACAGGATCTTCATAAGTGATATCTTATGATAAGTTTCTTTTTCTGTGTGACTTATTTCACTTAGAATCATCGTACCTGAATCCACCCATTTTGCTGGTACTGGTCTTATGACATTGATTTCATGGCTGAGGGATATTCCATCGTACGTAAGTACCACAATTTTTTGAACCATTTTTATATTTCCTGGGATATTTAAGGTGTACCCAAGTTGAGGTCCTTGTAAGCAGTGCAGCCCTAAATTTTGGGGTGTCTCTGTCTTATTGATTTTCAGGTTTCCCAAGGAATATTCCCTGGACTGGAATTGCCCTTGGCTCTGTAGATCTGTTGTTTACTTGTTTTAGGGAACACAATGTACTCCTCCAGAGAGGCAGTTGGCAATTTACATCACGCCCATCAGCATAACAAGGCTCCCTGTTCTCCAGGGCCTGTCTTGCCTTTCTGGTTTTTACACATTTTGTGGATGTCCCTTTTGACCGTTGGGAAGTGATACTTCTTTGTAGTGCAGATTTGCATTGCCCGCTTGCTTGCTTGGCCAAAAAGGGCGTATGCGTTTTCTCCTGAATATATTCAGGAGAAAACGCATACGCCCTTTTTGGCCAAGTGCATCATTGTCGAAGTTGTGCCCCTCTTCCTGTGCTTTAAAGGCGATTCCAACGTACCTCTTGAAATCTGATTCCTGCTATTCTGCCTCGCTTTCAAGTCCGCCTCGTTGCCTTTCCTCAACAGATTTTTGGACGATAGTTGTCCTTTATTACTCGGCCAGTTTGTGAATTGCTGTGCCCCTGAGCTCCATTTTTCAACTCGTTTTTGGTGAGCTGACCGCAAGTCCAAAATTTTGGTTCAGGACCTATACTGGTTCCCAGTGGGTGGCTGAGACTTTGGTTAATTCTTCTTCCTGCCGGGAAGTTAGAGTGATATGTGCCCGTCCAAATGCCTAACAGCTACTCTCTCATTGGTTCTCCCTCTTCCCTTTCATCCTCTGCCAAATTGGAAACCTGTGCGAACCAGGAGGTTAAAGGGGCTGTCTCTCCAAGTTGGGAGATTGATAGTAAAGCATATGGAAAGTCAAACCGGAGCACCAGGAGAGGGACTATTCGTTGAGTTTTAGAAACCTTTCGTATTCACAGTGTGTCCGTTCTCTAGGTTTCCCGTACATGTTATAACTGTAGTAATATTCCCTTCAACCTGGAGAGATGGGACCCATGGAATGGGTGCCATACATTATTGCTTTAAAAGGTCTGCATTTGCTCACCAAATCTCACCAATCGTCTCAGTCCCAAGTGTCCCTCCTTATGCCACATCCAGCTGTCATTGTAGATAGGGTCATTCCAGGTTTCATCAGAGACCCTGAAGGAATTGTAAAGAATTTCCCAGTTTTTTTGTTTTGATTTTGAAATTCCTTTATATAGTGGGTTTGAGCTGATTCTCGCTGCCATGTTTATGCCGGTCTAGACATACTTGATTCCCTTACGGAGACATATCAATCCATAGGTTTTAAGATTTTTACTAGTCAGATACATTCCTCTGCGGGAAATATGGGGTTTTGAGTCCCTTTCACTGAGGAAGGTGTAGGTCTTGTCTATTCCATAGTTGGTTTTTGGAACGGTACCTGTGCTTATATCAAACTCTGGTTTTACGCATCACCCCACCTCTCCTTCCCCCTTAAGCAGGCATAAGAGTGTTTACTAAATGTGAGACACTGTTCTCTTTCCTAACTCAGTTCAAGTGTAGCCATGTTTACAGGATCTTCATAAGTGATATCTTATGATAAGTTTCTTTTTCTCTGTGACTTATTTCACTTAGAAAAATCGTACCTGAATCCACCCATTTTGCTGCTACTGGTCTTATGACATTTATTTCATGGCTGAGGGATATTCCATCGTACGTAAGTACCACAATTTTTTGAACCATTTTTATATGTCCTGGGATATTTAAGGTGTACCCAAGTTGAGGTCCTTGTAAGCAGTGAAGCCCTAAATTTTTGGGTGGCTCTGTCTTATTGATTTTCAGTTTTCCCAAGGAATATTCCCTAGACTGGAAGTGCCCTTGGCTCTGTAGCTCTGTTCTTTACTTGTTTTAGGGAACACAATGCACTCCTCCAGAGAGGCAGTTGGCAATTTACATCCCGCCCATCAGCATAACAAGGCTCCCTGTTCTCCAGGGCCTGTCTTGCCTTTCTGGTTTTTACACATTTTGTGGATGTCCCTTTTGACCGGTGGGAAGTGATACTTCTTTGTAGTGCAGATTTGCATTGCCCGCTTGCTTGCTTGGCCAAAAAGGGCGTATGCATTTTCTCCTGAATATATTCAGGAGAAAACGCATACGCACTTTTTGGCCAAGTGCATCATTGTCGAAGTTGTGCCCCTCTTCCTGTGCTTTAAAGGCGATTCCAACGTACCTCTTGAAATCTGTTTCCTGCTATTCTGCCTCGCTTTCAAGTCCGCCTCGTTGCCTTCCCTCAACAGATTTTTGGACGATAGTTGTCCTTTATTACTCGGCCAGTTTGTGAATTGCTGTGCCCCTGAGCTCCATTTTTCAACTCGTTTTTGGTGAGCTGACCGCAAGTCCAAAATTTTGGTTCAGGACCTATACTGGTTCCCGGTGGGTGGCTGAGACTTTGGTTAATTCTTCTTCCTGCCGGGAAGTTAGAGTGATATGTGCCCGTCCAAATGCCTAACAGCTACTCTCTCATTGGTTCTCCCTCTTCCCTTTCATCCTCTGCCAAATTGGAAACCTGTGCGAACCAGGAGGTTAAAGGGGCTGTCTCTCCAAGTTGGGAGGTTGATAGTAAAGCAGATGGAAAGTCAAACCGGAGCACCAGGAGAGGGACTATTCGTTGAGTTTTAGAAACCTTTCGTGTTCACAGTGTGTCCGTTCTCTAGGTTTCCCGTACATGTTATAACTGTAGTAATATTCCCTTCAACCTGGAGAGTTGGGACCCATGGAATGGGTGCCATACATTATTGCATTAAAGGGTCTGCATCGGCTCACCGAATCTCACCAATCCTCTCAGTCCCAAGTGTCCAGCCTTATGCCACATCCAGCTGTCGTTGTAGATAGGGTCATTCCAGGTTTCATCAGAGACCCTGAAGGAATTGTAAAGAATTTCCCAGTTTTTTTGTTTTGTTTTTGAAATTCCTTTTTATAGTGGGTTTGAGCTGATTCATGCTGCCATGTTTATGCCAGTCTAGAGACACTTGATTCCCTTACGGAGACATATCAATCCATAGGTTTTAAGACTCTTACTAGTCAGATATATTCCTCTGTGGGAAATATGGAGTTTTGTGTCCCTTTCACTGAGGAAGGTGTAGGTCTTGTCTATTCCATAGTTGGTTTTTGGAACGGTACCTGTGCTTATATCAAACTCTGGGTTTATGCATCACCCCACCTCTCCTTCCCCCTTAAGCAGGCATAAGAGTGTTTTCTAAATGTGAGACACTGTTCTCTTTCCTAACTCAGTTCAAGTGTAGCCATGTTTACAGGATCTTCCTAAGTGATATCTTATGATAAGTTTCTTTTTCTCTGTGACTTATTTCACTTAGAATCATCGTACCTGAATCCAACCATTTTGCTACTACTGGTCTTATGACATTGATTTCATGGCTGAGGGATATTCCATCGTACGTAAGTACCACAATTTTTTGAACCATTTTTATATTTCCTGGGATATTTAAGGTGTACCCAAGTTGAGGTCCTTGTAAGCAGTGCAGCCCTAAATTTTGGGGTGGCTCTGTCTTATTGATTTTCAATTTTCCCAAGGAATATTCCCTAGACTGGAAGTGCCCTTGGCTCTGTAGCTCTGTTGTTTACTTGTTTTAGGGAACACAATGCACTCCTCCAAAGAGGCAGTTGGCAATTCACATCCCGCCCATCAGCATAAGAAGGCTCCCTGTTCTCCAGGGCCTGTCTTGCCTTTCTGGTTTTTACACATTTTGTGGATGTCCCTTTTGACCGGTGGGAAGTGATACTTCTTTGTAGTGCAGATTTGCATTGCCCGCTTGCTTGCTTGGCCTAAAAGGGCGTATGCATTTTCTCCTGAATATATTCAGGAGAAAACGCATACGCCCTTTTTGGCCAAGTGCATCATTGTCGAAGCTGTGCCCCTCTTCCTGTGCTTTAAAGGCGATTCCAACGTACCTCTTGAAATCTGTTTCCTGCCATTCTGCCTCGATTTCAAGTCCGCATCGTTGCCTACCCTCAACAGATTTTTGGACGATAGTTGTCCTTTATTACGCGGCCAGTTTGTGAATTGCTGTGCCCCTGAGCTCCATTTTTCAACTCGTTTTTGGTGAGCTGACCGCAAGTCCAAAATTTTGGTTCAGGACCTATACTGGTTCCCGGTGGGTGGCTGAGACTTTGGTTAATTCTTCTTCCTGCCGGGAAGTTAGAGTGATATTTGCCCGTCCAAATGCCTAACAGCTACTCTCTCATTGGTACTCCCTCTTCCCTTTCATCCTCTGCCAAATTGGAAACCGGTGCGAACCAGGAGGTTAAAGGGGCTGTCTCTCCAAGTTGGGAAGTTGATAGTAATGCAGATGGAAAGTCAAACCGGAGCACCAGGAGAGGGACTATTCGTTGAGTTTTAGAAACCTTTCGTATTCACAGTGTGTCCGTTCTCTATGTTTCCCGTACATGTTATAACTGTAGTAATATTCCCTTCAACCTGGAGAGTTGGGAACCAAAGAATGGGTGCCATGCATTATTGCTTTAAAGGGTCTGCATTTGCTCACCAAATCTCACCAATCCTCTCAGTCCCAAGTCTGCAGCCTTAGGCCACATCCAGCTGTT
Source organism: Hyperoodon ampullatus (assembly GCF_949752795.1). NCBI lineage: Eukaryota > Metazoa > Chordata > Mammalia > Artiodactyla > Ziphiidae > Hyperoodon > Hyperoodon ampullatus. The sequence goes on from NW_027640555.1 coordinate 58,768, forward strand.
GTTGTGGATAGGGTCATTCCAGGTTTCATCAGAGACCCTGAAGGAATTGTAAAGAATTTCCCATTTTTTTGTTTTGTTTTTGAAATTCCTTTTTATAGTGGGTTTGAGCTAATTCTCTCTGCCATGTTTATGCCAGTCTAGACACACTTGATTCCCTTATGGAAACATATCAATACATAGGTTTTAAGATTCTTACTAGTCAGATATATTCCTCTGCGGGAAATATGGGCTTTTGAGTCCCTTTCACTGAGGAAGTTGTAGGTCTTGTCTATTCCATAGTTGGTTTCTGGAACGGTTCCTGTGCTTATATCAAACTCTGGGTTAATGCATCACCCCACCTCTCCTTCCCCCTTAAGCAGGCATAAGAGTGTTTTCTAAATGTGAGACACTGTTCTCTTTCCTAACTCAGTTCAAGTGTAGCCATGTTTACAGGATCTTCATAAGTGATACCTTATGATAAGTTTCTTTTTCTCTGTGACTTATTTCACTTAGAATCATCGTACCTGAATCTACACATTTTGCTGCTACTGGTCTTATGACATTGATTTCATGGCTGAGGGATATTCCATCGTACGTAAGTACCACAATTTTTTGAACCATTTTTATATTTCCTGGAATATTTAAGGTGTACCCATGTTGAGGTCCTTGTAAGCAGTGCAGCCCTAAATTTTGGGGTGGCTCTGTCTTATTGATTTTCAGTTTTCCCAAGGTATATTCCCTAGACTGGAAGTGCCCTTGGCTCTGTAGCTCTGTTCTTTACTTGTTTTAGGGAACACAATGCACTCCTCCAGAGAGGCAGTTGGCAATTTACATCCAGCCCATCAGCATAACAAGGCTCCCTGTTCTCCAGGGCCTGTCTTGCCTTTCTGGTTTTTACACATTTTGTGTATGTCCCTTTAGAACGGTGGGAAGTGATACTTCTTTGTAGTGCAGATTTGCATTGCCCGCTTGCTTGCTTGGCCAAAAAGGGCGTATGCGTTTTCTCCTGAATATATTCAAGAGAAAACGCATACGCACTTTATGGCCAAGTGCATCATTGTCGAAGTTGTGCCCCTCTTCCTGTGCTTTAAAGGCGATTCCAACGTACCTCTTGAAATCTGTTTCCTGGTATTCTGCCTCGCTTTCAAGTCCGCCTCGTTGCCTGCCCTCAACAGATTTTTGGACGATAGTTGTCCTTTATTACTCGGCCAGTTTGTGAATTGCTGTGCCCCTGAGCTCCATTTTTCAACTCGTTTTTGGTGAGCTGACCGCAAGTCCAAAATTTTGTTTCAGGACATATACTGGTTCCCGGTGGGTGGCTGAGACTTTGGTTAATTCTTCTTCCTGCCGGGAAATTACAGTGATATGTGCCCGTCCAAATGCCTAACAGCTACTCTCTCATTGGTTCTCCCTCTTCCCTTTCATCCTCGGCCAAATTGGCAACCTGTGCGAACCAGGAGGTTAAAGGGGCTGTCTCTCCATGTTGGGAGGTTGATAGTAAAGCAGATGGAAAGTCAAACCGGAGCACCAGGAGAGGGACTATTCGTTGAGTTTTAGAAACCTTTCGTATTCACAGTTTGTCCGTTCTCTAGGTTTCCGGTACATGTTATAACTGTAGTAATATTCCCTTCAACCTGGAGAGTTGGGAACCATGGAATGGGTGCCATGAATTATTGCTTTAAAGGGTCTGCATTTACTCACCCAATCTCACCAATCCTCTAGGTCCCAAGTTTCCAGCCTTATGCCACATCCAGCTGTCTTTGTAAATAGGGTCATTCCAGGTTTCATCAGAGACCCTGAAGGAATTGTAAAGAATTTCCCAGTTTTTTTGTTTTGTTTTTGAAATTCCTTTTTATAGTGGGTTTGAGCTGATTCTCGCTGCCATGTTTATGCCAGTCTAGACACACTTGATTCCCTTACGGAGACATATCAATCCATAGGTTTTAAGATTCTTACTAGTCAGATATATTCCTCTGCGTGAAATATGGAGTTTTGTGTCCCTTTCACTAAGGAAGGTGTAGGTGTTGTCTATTCCATAGTTGGTTTTTGGAACGGTACCTGTGCTTATATCAAACTCTGGTTTTATGCATCACCCCACCTCTCCTTCCCCCTTAAGCAGGCATAAGAGTGTTTTCTATATGTGAGACACTGTTCTCTTTCCTAACTCAGTTCAAGTGTAGCCATGTTTACAGGATCTTCATAAGTGATATCTTATGATAAGTTTCTTTTTCTGTGTGACTTATTTCACTTAGAATCATCGTACCTGAATCCACCCATTTTGCTGCTACTGGTCTTATGACATTGATTTCATGGCTGAGGGATATTCCATCGTACGTAAGAACCACAATTTTTTGAACCATTTTTATATTTCCTGGGATATTTAAGGTGTACCCAAGTTGAGGTCCTTGTAAGCAGTGCAGCCCTAAATTTTGGGGTGGCTCTGTCTTATTGATTTTCAGTTTTCCCAAGGAATATTCCCTAGACTGGAAGTGCCCTTGGCTCTGTAGCTCTCTTCTTTACTTGTTTTAGGGAACACAATGCACTCCTCCAGAGAGGCAGTTGGCAATTTACATCCCGCCCATCATCATAACAAGGCTCCCTGTTATCCAGGGCCTGTCTTGCCTTTCTGGTTTTTACACATTTTGTGGATGTCCCTTTTGACCGGTGGGAAGTGATACTTCTTTGTAGTGCAGATTTGCATTGCCCGCTTGCTTGCTTGGCCAAAAAGGGCGTATGCGTTTTCTCCTGAATATATTCAGGAGAAAACGCATACGCCCTTTTTGGCCAAGTGCATCATTGTCGAAGTTGTGCCCCTCTTCCTGTGCTTTAAAGGTGATTCCATCGTACCTCTTGAAATCTTTTTCCTGCTATTCTGCCTCGCTTTCAAGTCCGCCTCGTTGCCTTCCCTCAACAGATTTTTGGACGATAGTTGTCCTTTATTACTCGGCCAGTTTGTGAATTGCTGTGCCCCTGAGCTCCATTTTTCAACTCGTTTTTGGTGAGCTGACCGCAAGTCCAAAATTTTGGTTCAGGACATATACTGGTTCCCGGTGGGTGGCTGAGACTTTGGTTAATTCTTCTTCCTGCCGGGAAATTACAGTGATATGTGCCCGTCCAAATGCCTAACAGCTACTCTCTCATTGGTTCTCCCTCTTCCCTTTCATCCTCGGCCAAATTGGCAACCTGTGCGAACCAGGAGGTTAAAGGGGCTGTCTCTCCAAGTTGGGAAGTTGATAGTAAAGCAGATGGAAAGTCAAACCGGAGCACCAGGAGAGGGACTATTCGTTGAGTTTTAGAAACCTTTCGTATTCACAGTGTGTCCGTTCTCTAGGTTTCCCGTACATGTTATAACTGTAGTAATATTCCCTTCAACCTGGAGAGTTGGGACCCATGGAATGGGTGCCATGCATTATTGTTTTAAAGGGTCTGCATTTTCTCACCAAATCTCACCAATCCTCTCAGTCCCAAGTGTCCAGCCTAATGCCACATCCAGCTGTCGTTGTAGATAGGGTCATTCCAGGTTTCATCAGAGACCCTGAAGGAATTGTAAAGAATTTCCCATTTTTTTGTTTTGTTTTTGAAATTCCTTTTTATAGTGGGTTTGAGCTGATTCTCTCTGCCATGTTTATGCCAGTCTAGACACACTTGATTCCCTTATGGAGACATATCAATACATAGGTTTTAAGATTCTTACTAGTCAGATATATTCCTCTGCGGGAAATATGGGCTTTTGAGTCCCTTTCACTGAGGAAGGTGTAGGTCTTGTCTATTCCATAGTTGGTTTTTGGAACGGTACCTGTGCTTATATCAAACTCTTGGTTAATGCATCACCCCACCTCTCCTTCCCCCTTAAGCAGGCATAAGAGTGTTTTCTAAATGTGAGACACTGTTCTCTTTCCTAACTCAGTTCAAGTGTAGCCATGTTTACAGGATCTTCATAAGTGATATCTTATGATAAGTTTCTTTTTCTCTGTGACTTATTTCACTTAGAATCATCGTACCTGAATCTACACATTTTGCTGCTACTGGTCTTATGACATTGATTTCATGGCTGAGGGATATTCCATCGTACGTAAGTACCACAATTTTTTGAACCATTTTTATATTTCCTGGGATATTTAAGGTGTACCCAAGTTGAGGTCCTTGTAAGCAGTTCAGCCCTAAATTTTGGGGTGGCTCTGTCTTATTGATTTTCAGTTTTGCCAAGGAATATTCCCTAGACTGGAAGTGCCCTTGGCTCTGTAGCTCTGTTCTTTACTTGTTTTAGGGAACACAATGCACTCCTCCAGAGAGGCAGTTGGCAATTTACATCCCGCCCATCAGCATAACAAGGCTCCCTGTTCTCCAGGGCCTGTCTTGCCTTTCTGGTTTTTACACATTTTGTGGATGTCCCTTTTGACCGGTGGGAAGTGATACTTCTTTGTAGTGCAGATTTGCATTGCCCGCTTGATTGCTTGGCCAAAAAGGGCGTATGCGTTTTGTCCTGAATATATTCAGGAGAAAACGCATACGCCCTTTTTGGCCAAGTGCATCATTGTCGAAGTTGTGCCCCTCTTCCTGTGCTTTAAAGGCGATTCCAACGTACCTCTTGAAATCTGTTTCCTACCATTCTGCCTCGATTTCAAGTCCGCATCGTTGCCTTCCCTCAACAGATTTTTGGACGATAGTTGTCCTTTATTACGTGGCCAGTTTGTGAATTGCTGTGCCCCTGAGCTCCATTTTTCAACTCGTTTTTGGTGAGCTGACCGCAAGTCCAAAATTTTGGTTCAGGACCTATACTGGTTCCCGGTGGGTGGCTGAGACTTTGGTTAATTCTTCTTCCTGCCGGGAAGTTAGAGTGATATGTGCCCGTCCAAATGCCTAACAGCTACTCTCTCATTGGTTCTCCCTCTTCCCTTTCATCCTCTGCCAAATTGGAAACCTGTGCGAACCAGGAGGTTAAAGGGGCTGTCTCTCCAAGTTGGGAGATTGATAGTAAAGCATATGGAAAGTCAAACCGGAGCACCAGGAGAGGGACTATTCGTTGAGTTTTAGAAACCTTTCGTATTCACAGTGTGTCCGTTCTCTATGTTTCCCGTACATGTTATAACTGTAGTAATATTCCCTTCAACCTGGAGAGTTGGGAACCATGGAATGGGTGCCATGCATTATTGCTTTAAAGGGTCTGCATTTGCTCACCAAATCTCACCAATCCTCTCAGTCCCAAGTGTCCAGCCTTATGCCACATCCAGCTGTCGTTGTAGATAGGGTCATTCCAGGTTTCATCAGAGACCATTAAGGAATTGTAAAGAATTTCCCATTTTTTTGTTTTGTTTTTGAAATTCCTTTTTATAGTGGGTTTGATCTGATTCTCTCTGCCATGTTTATGCCAGGCTAGACACACTTGATTCCCTTATGGAGACATATCAATACATAGGTTTTAAGATTCTTGCTAGTCAGATATATTCCTCTGCGGGAAATATGGGGTTTTGAGTCCCTTTCACTGAGGAAGGTGTAGGTCTTGTCTATTCCATAGTTGGTTTTTGGAACGGTTCCTGTGCTTATATCAAACTCTGGGTTAATGCATCACCCCACCTCTCCTTCCCCCTTAAGCAGGCATAAGAGTGTTTTCTAAATGAGAGACACTGTTCTCTTTCCTAACTCAGTTCAAGTGTAGCCATGTTTACAGGATCTTCATAAGTGATATCTTATGATAAGTTTCTTTTTCTCTGTGACTTATTTCACTTAGAATCATCGTACCTGAATCCACCCATTTTGCTGCTACTGGTCTTATGACATTGATTTCATGGCTGAGGGATATTCCATCGTACGTAAGTACCACAATTTTTTGAACCATTTTTATATTTCCTGGGATATTTAAGGTGTACCAAAGTTGAGGTCCTTGTAAGCAGTGCAGCCCTAAATTTTGGGGTGGCTCTGTCTTATTGATTTTCAGTTTTGCCAAGGAATATTCCCTAGACTGGAAGTGCCCTTGGCTCTGTAGCTCTGTTCTTTACTTGTTTTAGGGAACACAATGCACTCCTCCAGAGAGGCAGTTGGCAATTTACATCCCGCCCATCAGCATAACAAGGCTCCCTGTTCTCCAGGGCCTGTCTTGCCTTTCTGGTTTTTACACATTTTGTGGATGTCCCTTTTGACCGGTGGGAAGTGATACTTCTTTGTAGTGCAGATTTGCATTGCCCGCTTGCTTGCTTGGCCAAAAAGGGCGTATGCGTTTTGTCCTGAATATATTCAGGAGAAAACGCATACGCCCTTTTTGGCCAAGTGCATCATTGTCGAAGTTGTGCCCCTCTTCCTGTGCTTTAAAGGCGATTCCAACGTACCTCTTGAAATCTGTTTCCTACCATTCTGCCTCGATTTCAAGTCCGCATCGTTGCCTTCACTCAACAGATTTTTGGACGATAGTTGTCCTTTATTACGTGGCCAGTTTGTGAATTGCTGTGCCCCTGAGCTCCATTTTTCAACTCGTTTTTGGTGAGCTGACCGCAAGTCCAAAATTTTGGTTCAGGACCTATACTGGTTCCCGGTGGGTGGCTGAGACTTTGGTTAATTCTTCTTCCTGCCGGGAAGTTAGAGTGATATGTGCCCGTCCAAATGCCTAACAGCTACTCTCTCATTGGTTCTCCCTCTTCCCTTTCATCCTCTGCCAAATTGGAAACCTGTGCGAACCAGGAGGTTAAAGGGGCTGTCTCTCCAAGTTGGGAGATTGATAGTAAAGCAGATGGAAAGTCAAACCGGAGCACCAGGAGAGGGACTATTCGTTGAGTTTTAGAAACCTTTCGTATTCACAGTGTGTCCGTTCTCTATGTTTCCCGTACATGTTATAACTGTAGTAATATTCCCTTCAACCTGGAGAGTTGGGAACCATGGAATGGGTGCCATGCATTATTGCTTTAAAGGGTCTGCATTTGCTCACCAAATCTCACCAATCCTCTCAGTCCCAAGTGTCCAGCCTTATGCCACATCCAGCTGTCGTTGTAGATAGGGTCATTCCAGGTTTCATCAGAGACCATGAAGGAATTGTAAAGAATTTCCCATTTTTTTGTTTTGTTTTTGAAATTCCTTTTTATAGTGGGTTTGATCTGATTCTCTCTGCCATGTTTATGCCAGGCTAGACACACTTGATTCCCTTACGGAGACATATCAATACATAGGTTTTAAGATTCTTGCTAGTCAGATATATTCCTCTGCGGGAAATATGGGGTTTTGAGTCCCTTTCACTGAGGAAGGTGTAGGTCTTGTCTATTCCATAGTTGGTTTTTGGAACGGTTCCTGTGCTTATATCAAACTCTGGGTTAATGCATCACCCCACCTCTCCTTCCCCCTTAAGCAGGCATAAGAGTGTTTTCTAAATGTGAGACACTGTTCTCTTTCCTAACTCAGTTTAAGTGTAGCCATGTTTACAGGATCTTCATAAGTGATATCTTATGATAAGTTTCTTTTTCTCTGTGACTTATTTCACTTAGAATCATCGTACCTGAATCTACACATTTTGCTTCTACTGGTCTTATGACATTGATTTCATGGCTGAGGGATATTCCATCGTACGTAAGTACCACAATTTTTTGAACCATTTTTATATTTCCTGGGATATTTAAGGTGTACCCAAGTTGAGGTCCTTGTAAGCAGTGCAGCCCTAAATTTTGGGGTGGCTCTGTCTTATTGATTTTCAGTTTTCCCAAGGTATATTCCCTAGACTGGAAGTGCCCTTGGCTCTGTAGCTCTGTTCTTTACTTGTTTTAGGGAACACAATGCACTCCTCCAGAGAGGCAGTTGGCAATTTACATCCCGCCCATCAGCATAACAAGGCTCCCTGTTCTCCAGGGCCTGTCTTGCCTTTCTGGTTTTTACACATTTTGTGGATGTCCCTTTTGACCGGTGGGAAGTGATACTTCTTTGTAGTGCAGATTTGCATTGCCCGCTTGCTTGCTTGGCCAAAAAGGGCGTATGGGTTTTCTCCTGAATATATTCAGGAGAAAACGCATACGCCCTTTTTGGCCAAGTGCATCATTGTCGAAGTTGTGCCCCTCTTCCTGTGCTTTAAAGGCGATTCCAACGTACCTCTTGAAATCTGTTTCCTGCTATTCTGCCTCGCTTTCAAGTCCGCCTCGTTGCCTTCCCTCAACAGATTTTTGGACGATAGTTGTCCTTTATTACTCGGCCAGTTTGTGAATTGCTGTGCCCCTGAGCTCCATTTTTCAACTCGTTTTTGGTGAGCTGACCGCAAGTCCAAAATTTTGGTTCAGGACCTATACTGGTTCCCAGTGGGTGGCTGAGACTTTGGTTAATTCTTCTTCCTGCCGGGAAGTTAGAGTGATATGTGCCCGTCCAAATGCCTAACAGCTACTCTCTCATTGGTTCTCCCTCTTCCCTTTCATCCTCTGCCAAATTGGAAACGTGTGCGAACCAGGATGTTAAAGGGGCTGTCTCTCCAAGTTGGGAGATTGATAGTAAAGCATATGGAAAGTCGAACCGGAGCACCAGGAGAGGGACTATTCGTTGAGTTTTAGAAAACTTTCGTATTCACAGTGTGTCCATTCCTAGGTTTCCCGTACATGTTATAACTGTAGTAATATTCCCTTCAACCTGGAGAGTTGGCACCCATGGAATGGGTGCCATACATTATTGCTTTAAAAGGTCTGCATTTGCTCACCAAATCTCACCAATCCTCTCAGTCCCAAGTGTCCAGCCTTATGCCACATCCAGCTGTCGTTGTAGATAGGGTCATTCCAGGTTTCATCAGAGACCCTGAAGGAATTGTAAAGAATTTCCCAGTTTTTTTGTTTTGTTTTTGAAATTCCTTTTTATAGTGGGTTTGAGCTGATTCTCGCTGCCATGTTTATGCCTGTCTAGACACACTTGATTCCCTTATGGAGACATATCAATACATAGGTTTTAAGATTCTTACTAGTCAGATATATTCCTCTGCAGGAAATATGGGCTTTTGAGTCCCTTTCACTGAGGAAGGTGTAGGTCTTGTCTATTCCATAGTTGGTTTTTGGAACGGTACTTGTGCTTATATCAAACTCTGGGTTAATGCATCACCCCACCTCTCCTTCCCCCTTAAGCAGGCATAAGAGTGTTTTCTAAATGTGAGACACTGTTCTCTTTCCTAACTCAGTTCAAGTGTAGCCATGTTTACAGGATCTTCATAAGTGATATATTATGATAAGTTTCTTTTTCTCTGTGACTTATTTCACTTAGAATCATCGTACCTGAATCTACACATTTTGCTGCTACTGGTCTTATGACATTGATTTCATGGCTGAGGGATATTCCATCGTACGTAAGTACCACAATTTTTTGAACCATTTTTATATTTCCTGGAATATTTAAGGTGTACCCAAGTTGAGGTCCTTGTAAGCAGTGCAGCCCTAAATTTTGGGGTGTCTCTGTCTTATTGATTTTCAGTTTTCCCAATGTATATTCCCTAGACTGGAAGTGCCCTTGGCTCTGTAGCTCTGTTGTTTACTTGTTTTAGGGAACACAATGCACTCCTCCAGAGAGGCAGTTGGCAATTTACATCCCGCCCATCAGCATAACAAGGCTCCCTGTTCTCCAGGGCCTGGCTTGCCTTTCTGGTTTTTACACATTTTGTGGATGTCCCTTTTGACCGGTGGGAAGTGATACTTCTTTGTAGTGCAGATTTGCATTGCCCGCTTGCTTGCTTGGCCAAAAAGGGCGTATGCGTTTTCTCCTGAATATATTCAGGAGAAAACGCATACGCCCTTTTTGGCCAAGTGCATCATTGTCGAAGTTGTGCCCCTCTTCCTGTGCTTTAAAGGCGATTCCAACGTACCTCTTGAAATCTGTTTCCTGCTATTCTGCCTCGCATTCAAGTCTGCCTCGTTGCCTTCCCTCAACAGATTTTTGGACGATAGTTGTCCTTTATTACTCAGCCAGTTTGTGAATTGCTGTGCCCCTGAGCTCCATTTTTCAACTCGTTTTTGGTGAGCTGACCGCAAGTCCAAAATTTTGGTCCAGGACATATACTGGTTCCCGGTGGGTGGCTGAGACTTTGGTTAATTCTTCTTCCTGCCGGGAAATTACAGTGATATGTGCCCTTCCAAATGCCTAACAGCTACTCTCTCATTGGTTCTCCCTCTTCCCTTTCATCCTCGGCCAAATTGGCAACCTGTGCGAACCAGGAGGTTAAAGGGGCTGTCTCTCCAAGTTGGGAGGTTGATAGTAAAGCAGATGGAAAGTCAAACCGGAGCACCAGGAGAGGGACTATTCGTTGAGTTTTAGAAACCTTTCGTATTCACAGTGTGTCCGTTCTCTAGGTTTCCCGTACATGTTATAACTGTAGTAATATTCCCTTCAACCTGGAGAGTTGGGACCCATGGAATGGGTGCCATGCATTATTGCTTTAAAGGGTCTGCATTTACTCACCCAATCTCACCAATCCTCTCAGTCCCAAGTTTCCAGCCTTCTGCCACATCCAGCTGTCGTTGTAAATAGGGTAATTCCAGGTTTCATCCGAGACCCTGAAGGAATTGTAAAGAATTTCCCAGTTTTTTTGTTTTGTTTTTGAAATTCCTTTTTATAGTGGGTTTGAGCTGATTCATGCTGCCATGTTTATGCCAGTCTAGAGACACTTGATTCCCTTACGGAGACATATCAATCCATAGGTTTTAAGACTCTTACTAGTCAGATATATTCCTCTGTGGGAAATATGGAGTTTTGTGTCCCTTTCACTGAGGAAGGTGTAGGTGTTGTCTATTCCATAGTTGGTTTTTGGAACGGTACCTGTGCTTATATCAAACTCTGGTTTTATGCATCACCCCACCTCTCCTTCCCCCTTAAGCAGGCATAAGAGTGTTTTCTATATGTGAGACACTGTTCTCTTTCCTAACTCAGTTCAAGTGTAGCCATGTTTACAGGATCTTCATAAGTGATATCTTATGATAAGTTTCTTTTTCTCTGTGACTTATTTCACTTACAATCATCGTACCTGAATCTACACATTTTGCTGCTACTGGTCTTATGACATTGATTTCATGGCTGAGGGATATTCCATCGTATGTAAGTACCACAATTTTTTGAACCATTTTTATATTTCCTGGGATATTTAAGGTGTACCCCAGTTGAGGTCCTTGTAAGCAGTGCAGCCCTAAATTTTGGGGTGGCTCTGTCTTATTGATTTTCAGTTTTCCCAAGGTATATTCCCTAGACTGGAAGTGCCCTTGGCTCTGTTCTTTACTTGTTTTAGGGAACACAATGCACTCCTCCAGAGAGGCAGTTGGCAATTTACATCCCGCCCATCAGCATAACAAGGCTCCCTGTTCTCCAGGGCCTGTCTTGCCTTTCTGGTTTTTACACATTTTGTGGATGTCCCTTTTGACTTGTGGGAAGTGATACTTCTTTGTAGTGGAGATTTGCATTACCCGCTTGCTTGCTTGGCCAAAAAGGGCGTATGCGTTTTCTCCTGAATATATTCAGGAGAAAACGCATACGCCCTTTTTGGCCAAGTGCATCATTGTCGAAGTTGTGCCCCTCTTCCTGTGCTTTAAAGGCGATTCCAACGTACCTCTTGAAATCTGTTTCCTGCTATTCTGCCTTGCTTTCAAGTCCGCCTCGTTGCCTTCCCTCAACAGATTTTTGGACGATAGTTGTCCTTTATTACTCAGCCAGTTTGTGAATTGCTGTGCCCCTGAGCTCCATTTTTCAACTCGTTTTTGGTGAGCTGACCGCACGTCCAAAATTTTGGTTCAGGACATATACTGGTTCCCGGTGCGTGGCTGAGACTTTGGTTAATTATTCTTCCAGCCGGGAAATTACAGTGATATGTGCCCGTCCAAATGCCTAACAGCTACTCTCTCATTGGTTCTCCCTCTTCCTTTTCATCCTCGGCCAAATTGGCAACCTGTGCGAACCAGGAGGTTAAAGGGGCTGTCTCTCCAAGATGGGAGGTTGATAGTAAAGCAGATAGAAAGTCAAACCGGAGCACCAGGAGAGGGACTATTCGTTGAGTTTTAGAAACCTTTCGTATTCACAGTGTGTCCGTTCTCTAGGTTTCCGGTACATGTTATAACTGTAGTAATATTCCCTTCAACCTGGAGAGTTGGGACCCATGGAATGGGTGCCATGCATTATTGCTTTAAAGGGTCTGCATTTACTCACCCAATCTCACCAATCCTCTCAGTCCCAAGTTTCCAGGCTTATGCCACATCCAGCTGTCGTTGTAAATAGGGTCATTCCAGGTTTCATCAGAGACCCTGAAGGAATTGTAAAGAATTTCCCAGTTTTTTTGTTTTGTTTTTGAAATTCCTTTTTATAGTGGGTTTGAGCTGATTCATGCTGCCATGTTTATGCCAGTCTAGAGACACTTGATTCCCTTACGGAGACATATCAATCCATAGGTTTTAAGACTCTTACTAGTCAGATATATTCCTCTGTGGGAAATATGCAGTTTTGTGTCCCTTTCACTGAGGAAGGTGTAGGTGTTGTCTATTCCATAGTTGGTTTTTGGAACGGTACCTGTGCTTATATCAAACTCTGGTTTTATGCATCACCCCACCTCTCCTTCCCCCTTAAGCAGGCATAAGAGTGTTTTCTAAATGTGAGACACTGTTCTCTTTCCTAACTCAGTTCAAGTGTAGCCATGTTTACAGGATCTTCATAAGTGATATCTTATGATAAGTTTCTTTTTCTCTGTGACTTATTTCACTTACAATCATCGTACCTGAATCTACACATTTTGCTGCTACTGGTCTTATGACATTGATTTCATGGCTGAGGGATATTCCATCGTACGTAAAAACCACAATTTTTTGAACCATTTTTATATTTCCTGGGATATTTAAGGTGTACCCCAGTTGAGGTCCTTGTAAGCAGTGCAGCCCTAAATTTTGGGGTGTCTCTGTCTTATTGATTTTCAGTTTTGCCAAGGAGTATTCCCTAGACTGGAAGTGCCCTTGGCTCTGTAGCTCTGTTGTTTACTTGTTTTAGGGAACACAATGCACTCCTCCAGAGAGGCAGTTGTCAATTTATATCCCGCCCATCAGCATAACAAGGCTCCCTGTTCTCCAGGGCCTGTCTAGCCTTTCTGGTTTTTACACATTTTGTGGATGTCCCTTTTGACCGGTGGGAAGTGATACTTCTTTGTAGTGCAGATTTGCATTGCCCGCTTGCTTGCTTGGCCAAAAAGGGCGTATGCCTTTTGTCCTGAATATATTCAGGAGAAAACGCATACGCCCTTTTTGGCCAAGTGCATCATTGTCGAAGTTGTGCCCCTCTTCCTGTGCTTTAAAGGCGATTCCAACGTACCTCTTGAAATCTGTTTCCTGCTATTCTGCCTCGCTTTCAAGTCCGCCTCGTTGCCTTCCCTCAACAGATTTTTGGACGATAGTTGTCCTTTATTACGCGGCCAGTTTGTGAATTGCTGTGCCCCTGAGCTCCATTTTTCAACTCGTTTTTGGTGAGCTGACCGCAAGTCCAAAATTTTGGTTCAGGACCTATACTGGTTCCCGGTGGGTGGCTGAGACTTTGGTTAATTCTTCTTCCTGCCGGGAAATTACAGTGATATGTGCCCGTCCAAATGCCTAACAGCTACTCTCTCATTGGTTCTCCCTCTTCCCTTTCATCCTCTGCCAAATTGGCAACCTGTGCGAACCAGGAGGTTAAAGGGTCTGTCTCTCCAAGTTGGGAGGTTAATAGTACAGCAGATGGAAAGTCAAACCGGAGCACCAGGAGAGGGACTATTCGTTGAGTTTTAGAAACCTTTCATATTCACAGTGTGTCCGTTCTGTAGGTTTCCGGTACATGTTATAACTGTGGTAATATTCCCTTCAACCTGGAGAGTTGGGACCCATGGAAAGGGTGCCATGCATTATTGCTTTAAAGGGTCTGCATTTGCTCACCAAATCTCACCAATCGTCTCAGTCCCAAGTGTCCAGCCTTATGCCATATCCAGCTGTCATTGTAGATCGGGTCATTCCAGGGTTCATCAGAGACCCTGAAGGAATTGTAAAGAATTTCCCAGTTTTTTTGTTTTGTTTTTAAATTCCTTTTTATAGTGGGTTTGAGCTGATTCTCGCTGCCATGTTTATGCCTGTCTAGACACACTTGATTCCCTTACGGAGACATATCAATACATAGGTTTTAAGATTCTTACTCGTCAGATATATTCCTCTGCGGGAAATATGGTGTTTTGAGTCCCTTTCACTGAGGAAGTTGTAGGTCTTGTCTATTCCATAGTTGGTTTTTGGAACGGTACCTGTACTTATATCACACTCTGGTTTTATGCATCATCCCACCTCTCCTTCCCCCTGAAGCAGGCATAAGAGTGTTTTCTAAATGTGAGACACTGTTCTCTTTCCTAACTCAGTTCAAGTGTAGCCATGTTTACAGGATCTTCATAAGTGATATCTTATGATAAGTTTCTTTTTTTGTGTGACTTATTTCACTTAGAATCATCGTACCTGAATCCACCCATTTTGCTGCTACTGGTCTTATGACATTGATTTCATGGCTGAGGGATATTCCATCGTACGTAAATACCACAATTTTTTGAACCATTTTTATAATTCCTGGGATATTTAAGGTGCACCCAAGTTGAGGTCCTTGTAAGCAGTGCAGCCCTAAATTTTGGGGTGGCTCTGTCTTATTGATTTTCAGTTTTCCCAAGTTATATTCCCTAGACTGGAAGTGCCCTTGGCCCTGTAGCTCTGTTCTTTACTTGTTTTAGGGAACACAATGTACTCCTCCAGAGAGGAAGTTGGCAATTTACATCCCGCCCATCAGCATAACAAGGCTCCCTGTTTTCCAGGACCTGTCTTGCCTTTCTGGTTTTTACACATTTTGTGGATGTCCCTTTTGTCCGGTGGGAAGTGATACTTCTTTGTAGTGAAGATTTGCATTGCCCGCTTGCTTGCTTGGCCTAAAAGGGCGTATGCATTTTCTCCTGAATATATTCAGGAGAAAACGCATACGCCCTTTTTGGCCAAGTGCATCATTGTCGAAGTTGTGCCCCTCTTCCTGTGCTTTAAAGGCGATTCCAATGTACCTCTTGAAATCTGTTTCCTGCTATTCTGCCTCGCTTTCAAGGCCACCTCGTTGCCTTCCCTCAACAGATTTTTGGACGATAGTTGTCCTTTATTACTCAGCCACTTTGTGAATTGCTGTGCCCCTGAGCTCCATTTTTCAACTCGTTTTTGGTGAGCTGACCGCAAGTCCAAAATTTTGGTTCAGGACCTATGCTGGTTCCCGGCTGTGGGGCTGAGACTTTGGTTAATTCTACTTCCTGCCGGGAAGTTAGAGTAATATGTGCCCGTCCAAATGCCTAACAGCTACTCTGTCATTGGTTCTCCCTCTTCCCTTTCATCCTCTGCCAAATTGGCAACCTGTGCGAACCAGGAGGTTAAAGGGGCTGTCTCTCCAAGTTGGGAGATTGATAGTAAAGGAGATGGAAAGTCAAACTTGAGCACCAGGAGAGGGACTATTCGTTGAGTTTTAGAAACCTTTCGTATTCACTGTGTGTCCGTTCTCTAGGTTTCCCGTACATGTTATAACTGTAGTAATATTCCCTTCAACCTGGAGAGTTGGGACCCATGGAATGTGTGCCATGCATTATTGCTTTAAACGGTCTCCATTTGCTCACCCAAGCTCACCAATCCTCTCAGTCCCAAGTGTCCAGCCTTATGCCACATCCAGCTGTCATTGTAGATAGGGTCTATCCAAATTTCATCAGAGACCCTGAAGGAATTGTAAAGAATTTCCCAGTTTTTTTGTTTCGTTTTTAAATTCCTTTTTATAGTGGGTTTGAGCTGATTCTCGCTGCCATGTTTATGCCAGTCTAGCCACACTTTATTCCCTTACTGAGGCATATCAATCCATAGGTTTTAAGATTCTTACTCGTCAGATACATTCCTCTGCGGGAAATATGGGGTTTTGAGTCCCTTTCACTGAGGAAGGTGTAGGTCTTGTCTATTCCATAGTTGGTTTTTGGAACGGTACCTGTGCTTATATCAAACTCTGGTTTTATGCATCACCCCACTTCTCCTTCCCCCTTAAGCAGGCATAAGAGTGTTTTCTAAATGTGAGACACTGTTCTCTTTCCTAACTCAGTTCAAGTGTAGCCATGTTTACAGGAACTTCATAAGTGATATCTTATGATAAGTTTCTTTTTCTGCGTGACTTATTTCACTTAGAATCATCGTACCTGAATCCACCCATTTTGCTGCTACTGGTCTTATGACATTGATTTCATGGCTGAGGGATATTCCATCGTATGAAAGTTCCACAATTTTTTGAACCATTTTTATATTTCCTTGTATATTTAAGGTGTACCCAAGTTGAGGTCCTTGTAAGCAGTGCAGCCCTAAATTTTGGGGTGGCTCTGTCTTATTGATTTTCAGTTTTCCCAAGGTATAT
Source organism: Hyperoodon ampullatus (assembly GCF_949752795.1). NCBI lineage: Eukaryota > Metazoa > Chordata > Mammalia > Artiodactyla > Ziphiidae > Hyperoodon > Hyperoodon ampullatus. The sequence continues at coordinate 75,121 of NW_027640555.1, forward strand.
TCCGTAGACTGGAAGTGCCCTTGCCTCTGTAGTTCTGTTCTTTACTTGTTTTAGGAAACACAATGTACTCCTCCAGAGAGGCAGTTGGCAATTTACATCCCGCCCATCAGCATAACAAGGCTCCCTGTTCTCCAGGGCCTGTCTTGCCTTTCTGGTTTTTACACATTTTGTGGATGTCCCTTTTGACCGGTGGGAAGTGATACTTCTTTGTAGTGCAGATTTGCATTGCCCGCTTGCTTGCTTGGCCAAAAAGGGCGTATGCGTTTTCTCCTGAATATATTCAGGAGAAAACGCATACGCCCTTTTTGGCCAAGTGCATCATTGTCGAAGTTGTGCCCCTCTTCCTGTGCTTTAAAGGCGATTCCAACATACCTCTTGAAATCTGTTTCCTGCTATTCTGCCTCGCTTTCAAGTCCGCCTCGTTGCCTTCCCTCAACAGATTTTTGGACGATAGTTGTCCTTTATTTCTCGGCCAGTTTGTGAATTGCTGTGCCCCTGAGCTCCATTTTTCAACTCGTTTTTGGTGAGCTGACCGCAAGTCCAAAATTTTGGTTCAGGACCTATACTGGTTCCCGGTGGGTGGCTGAGACTTTGGTTAATTCTTCTTCCTGCCAGGTAATTACAGTGATATGTGCCGGTCCAAATGCCTAACAGCTACTCTCTCATTGGTTCTCCCTCTTCCTTTTCATCCTCTGCCAAATTGGAAACCTGTGCGAACCAGGAGGTTAAAGGGGCTGTCTCTCCAAGTTGGGAGGTTGATAGAAAAGCAGATGGAAAGTCAAACCGGAGCACCACGAGAGGGACTATTCATTGAGTTTTAGAAACCTTTTTTATTCACAGTGTGTCCGTTCTCTATGTTTCCCGTACATGTTATACCTGTAGTAATATTCCCTTCAACCTGGAGAGTTGGGAGCCATGGAATGGGTGCCAGGCATTTGTGCTTTAAAGGGTCTGGATTTGCTCACCCAATCTCACCAATCCTCTCAGTCCCAAGTGTCCAGCCGTATGCCACATCCAGCTGTCGTTGTAGATAGGGTCATTCCAGGTTGCATCAGAGACCCTGAAGGAATTGTAAAGAATTTCCCAGTTTTTTTGTTTTGGTTTTGAAATTCCTTTTTATAGTGGGTTTGAGCTGATTCTCGCTGCCATGATTATGCCAGTCTAGACACACTTGATTCCCTTACGGAGACATATCAATCCATAGGTTTTAAGATTCTTACTAGTCAAATATATTCCTGTGCGGGAAATATGGGGTTTTGAGTCCCTTTCACTGAGGAAGGTGTAGGTCTTTTCTATTCCATAGTTGGTTTTTGCACGGTACCTGTGCTTATATCAAACTCTGGTTTTATGCATCACGCCCCCTCTCCTTCCCCCTTAAGCAGGCATAAGAGTGTTTTCTAAATGTGAGACACTCTTCTCTTTCCTAACTCAGTTCAAGTGAAGCCATATTTACAGGATCTTCATAAGTGATATCTTATGATAAGTTTCTTTTTCTGTGTGACTTATTTCACTTAGAATCATCGTACCTGAATCCACCCATTTTGCTGCTACTGGTCTTATGACATTGATTTCATGGCTGAGGGATATTCCATCGTACGTGAGTACCACAATTTTTTGAACCATTTTTATATTTCCTGGGATATTTAAGGTGTACCCAAGTTGAGGTCCTTGTAAGCAGTGCAGCCCTAAATTTTGGGGTGGCTCTGTCTTATTGATTTTCAGTTTTCCCAAGGTATATTCCCTAGACTGGAAGTGCCCTTGGCTCTGTAGCTCTGTTGTTTACTTGTTTTAGGGAACACAATGCACTCCTCCAGAGAGGCAGTTGGCAATTTACATCCCACCCATCAGCATAACAAGGCTCCCTGTTCTCCAGGGCCTGTCTTGCCTTTCTGGTTTTTACACATTTTGTGGATGTCCCTTTTGACCGGTGGGAAGTGATACTTCTTTGTAGTGCAGATTTGCATTGCCCGCTTGCTTGCTTGGCCAAAAAGGGCGTATGCGTTTTCTCCTGAATATATTCAGGAGAAAACGCATACGCCCTTTTTGGCCAAGTGCATCATTGTCGAAGTTGTGCCCCTCTTCCTGTGCTTTAAAGGCGATTCCAACATACCTCTTGAAATCTGTTTCCTGCTATTCTGCCTCGCTTTCAAGTCCGCCTCGTTGCCTTCCCTCAACAGATTTTTGGACGATAGTTGTCCTTTATTTCTCGGCCAGTTTGTGAATTGCTGTGCCCCTGAGCTCCATTTTTCAACTCGTTTTTGGTGAGCTGACCGCAAGTCCAAAATTTTGGTTCAGGACCTATACTGGTTCCCGGTGGGTGGCTGAGACTTTGGTTAATTCTTCTTCCTGCCAGGAAATTACAGTGATATGTGCCGGTCCAAATGCCTAACAGCTACTCTCTCATTGGTTCTCCCTCTTCCTTTTCATCCTCTGCCAAATTGGAAACCTGTGCGAACCAGGAGGTTAAAGGGGCTGTCTCTCCAAGTTGGGAGGTTGATAGAAAAGCAGATGGAAAGTCAAACCGGAGCACCACGAGAGGGACTATTCGTTGAGATTTAGAAACCTTTCGTATTCACAGTGTGTCCGTTCTCTAGGTTTCCCATACATGTTATAACTGTAGTAATATTCCCTTCAACCTGGAGAGTTGGGACCCATGGAATGGGTGCCATGCATTATTGCTTTAAAGGGTCTGCATTTGCTAACCCAATCTCACCAATCCTCTCAGTCCCTAGTGTCCAGCCTTATGCCACATCCAGCTGTCATTGTAGATAGGGTCATTCCAGGTTTCATCAGAGACCCTGAAGGAATTGTAAAAAATTTCCCAGTTTTTTTGTTTTGTTTCTGAAATTCCTTTTTATAGTGGGTTTGAGCTGATTCTCGCTGCCATGTTTATGCCAGTCTAGACACACTTGTTTCGCTTACGGAGACATATCAATACATAGGTTTTATGATTCTTACTAGTCAGATATATTCCTCTGTGGGAAATATGGGGTTTTGAGTCCCTTTGACTGAGGAAGGTGTAGGTCTTGTCTATTCCATCGTTGGTTCTTGGAACGGTACCTGTGCTTATATCAAACTCTGGTTTTATGCATCACCCCACCTCTCCTTCCCCCATAAGCAGCCATAAGAGTGTTTTCTAAATGTGAGACACTGTTCTCTTTCCTAACTCAGTTCAAGTGTAGCCATGTTTACTGGATCTTCATAAGTGATATCTTATGATAAGTTTCTTTTTCTCTGTGACTTATTTCACTTACAATCATCGTACCTGAATGCACCCATTTTGCTCCTACTGGTCTTATGACATTGATTTCATGGCTGAGGGGTATTCCATCGTACGTAAGTACCACAATTTTTTGAACCATTTTTATATTTCCTGGGATATGTAAGGTGTACCCAAGTTGAGGTCCTTGTAAGCAGTGCAGCCCTAAATTTTGGGGTGGCTCTGTCTTATTGATTTTCAGTTTTCCCAAGGTATATTCCCTAGACTGGAAGTGCCCTTGGCTCTGTAGCTCTGTTGTTTACTTGTTTTAGGGAACACAATGCACTCCTCCAGAGAGGCAGTTGGCAATTTACATCCCGCCCATCAGCATAACAAGGCTCCCTGTTCTCCAGGGCCTGTCTTGCCTTTCTGGTTTTTACACATTTTGTGGATGTCCCTTTTGACCGGTGGGAATTGATACTTCTTTGTAGTGCAGATTTGCATTGCCCGCTTGCTTGCTTGGCCAAAAAGGGCGTATGCGTTTTCTCCTGAATATATTCAGGAGAAAACGCATACGCCCTTTTTGGCCAAGTGCATCATTGTCGAAGTTGTGCCCCTCTTCCTGTGCTTTAAAGGCGATTCCAACGTACCTCTTGAAATCTGTTTCCTGCTATTCTGCCTCGCTTTCAAGTCCACCTCGTTGCCTTCCCTCAACAGATTTTTGGACGATAGTTGTCCTTTATTACTCGGACAGTTTGTGAATTGCTGTGCCCCTGAGCTCCATTTTTCAACTCGTTTTTGGTGAGCTGACCGCAAGTCCAAAATTTTGGTTCAGGAACTATACTGGTTCCCGGTGGGTGGCTGAGACTTTGGTTAATTCTTCTTCCTGCCGGGAAATTACAGTGATATGTGCCCGTCCAAATGCATAACAGCTACTCTCTCATTGGTTCTCCCTCTTCCCTTTCATCCTCTGCCAAATTGGAAATGTGTGCGAACCAGGAGGTTAAAGGGGTTGTCTCTCCAAGTTGGGAGGTTGATAGTAAAACAGATGGAAAGTCAAACCGGAGCACCAGGAGAGGGACTATTCGTTGAGTTTTAGAAACCTTTCGTATTCACAGTGTGTCCGTTCTCTAGGTTTCCCGTACATGTTATAGCTGTAGTAATATTCCCTTCAACCTGGAGAGTTGGGACCCATGGAATGGGTGCCAGGCATTTGTGCTTTAAAGGGTCTGCATTTGCTCACCCAATCTCACCAATCCTCTCAGTCCCAAGTGTCCAGCCATATGCCACATCCAGCTGTTGTTGAACATAGGGTCATTGCAGGTTTCATCAGAGACCCTGAAGGAATTGTAAAGAATTTCCCAGTTTTTTTGTTTTGTTTTTGAAATTCCTTTTTATAGTGGGTTTGAGCTGATTCTCGCTGCCATGTTTATGCCAGTCTAGACACACTTGATTCCCTTACGGAGACATATCAATCCATAGGTTTTAAGACTCTTACTAGTCAGATATATTCCTCTGCGGGAAATATGGGGTTTTGAGTCCCTTTCACAGAGGAAGGTGTAGGTCTTGTCTATTCCATAGTTGGTTTTTGGAACGGTACCAGTGCTTCTATCAAACTCTGGTTTTATGCATCACCTCACCTCTCCTTCCCCCTTAAGCAGGCATAAGAGTGTTTTCTAAATGTGAGACACTGTTCTCTTTCCTAACTCAGTTCAAGTGTAGCCATGTTTACAGGATCTTCATAAGTGATATCTTATGATAAGTTTCTTTTTCTCTCTGACTTATTTCACTTAGAATCATCGTACCTGAATCCACCCATTTTGCTGCTACTGGTCTTATGACATTGATTTCATGGCTGAGGGATATTCCATCGTACGTAAGTACCACAATTTTTTGAACCATTTTTATATTTCCTTGGATATTTAAGGTGTACCCAAGTTGAGGTCCTTGTAAGCAGTGCAGCCCTAAATTTTGGGATGGTTCTGTCTTATTGATTTTCAGTTTTCCCAAGGAATATTCCCTAGACTGGAAGTGCCCTTGGCTCAGTAGCTCTGTTCTTTACTTGTTTTAGGGAACACAATGCACTCCTCCAGAGAGGCAGTTTTCAATTTACATCCCGCCCATCATCATAACTAGGCTCCCTGTTCTCCAGGGCCTGTCTTGCCTTTCTGGTTTTTACACACTTTGTGGATGTCCCTTTTGATCGGTGGGAAGTGATACTTCTTTGTAGTGCAGATTTGCATTGTGCGGTTGCTTGGTTGGCCAAAATGGGCCTGTGCGTTTTCTCCTGAAAATATTCAGGAGAAAACGCATGTGCCCTTTATGGACAATTCCATAATTGTCGAAGTTGTGATGCTTTCCCTGTGTTTAAAGGCGATTCCAATGTACTTCTGGAAATCTGTTTCGTGCACTTCCGCCTCACTTTCAAGTCCGCCTCATGGCTTTCTCTCAACAGATTTTTGGAAGAGAGTAGTCCTTTATAACTCTGCATGTTAGTGAATTTCTGTGCCCCTGAGCTCCATTTTTAAACTCGCGTTTTTGTGAGCTGACTGCCAATCCACAATTTTGCTTCAGGACCTATACTGGTTCCATTGGGGGGGCTGGCTCAGAGTTTGTTAATTGTTCTTCGTGACGGGAATTTAGAGTGACATGTGGCCATCCAAATGCCTACAGCTACTCTCTAATTGTTTCTCCCTCTTCCCTTGTATCCTCTGCACAACGTGCCAACTGTGCGAACCAGGAGGTTAAAGGTGCTGACTCTCCAATTTGGGAGATTGATACTAAAGCAGTTGGAATGTCAAACTGGTGCACAAGGAGAGAAAAAAATTAGTAGAGTTTTAGAAACATTTCACCATCAGATGGTGTCCATTCTCTAGGTTTCCCATACATGTTATAACTGTAGTGATATTCCCTTCTACCTGGAGTGTTGGGAACCATGGAATGGGTGCCAGGTATTACTGCTTTAAACGGTCTGCATTTTCTCACCCAATCTCACCAATCCTCTCAGTCCCAAGTGACCAGCCTTATGCCACATCCAGCTGTCGTTGTAGATAGGGTCATTCTAAGTTTCATCAGAACCCCTGAAGGTATTGTGTAAGAATTTCACTGTTTATTTGTTTTGTTTTGAAATTCATTTTTATAGTGGGTTTGAGCTGATTCTCACTGCCGTGTTTATGTCGTTCTAGACACACTTGGTTACCTTATGGAGATATATCAATACATAGGTTTTAAGATTCTTACTAGTCAGATATACTACTCTGCGGGGAATAGGGGTGTTGAGCCCCATTCAGTGAGGAAAGAGTAGGTCTTGTCTATTCTGTATTTGGATTATGCAACCGTACCTGTGCTAATATCAAACTCTGGTTTTATGCATCACCCCACCTCTCCTTTCCTCTTGAGCAGGCATAAGAGTGTTTTCTAAATGTGAGACTCTTCTCTTTCCTAATTCAGTTCATGTGTAGCCATGTTTACAAGACCTTCATAAGTGATATCTTATGATAAGTTTCTTTTTCTGTGTGACTTATTTCAGTTAGAATCATCGTACATGAATCCACTCATTATGCTGCTACTGGCCTTATGACATTGATTTCATGGCTGAGGGATATTCCATCGTACGTATGTACCACAATTTCTTTACTATTTTTGTCTTTCCTGGGATATTTAAGGTGTCCCGAAGTCGAGGTTCTTGTAAGCGGTGCTGCCCTATATTTTGGGTTGGCTGTGTCTCATTGATTTTCAATTTTCCAAAGGTATATTCCCATGACTGGAAGTGCCTTAGGTTGTGAAGCTCTGTTGTTTAATTCTTTTAGGGAACACAATGCACTCCTCCAGAGTGGCTGTTGGCAATCTACATCCCACCCATCAGCATAACAAGGCTCCCTGTTCTCCAGAGCCCCTCTTGCCTTTCTGGCTTTTACACATTTTACGGATATCCCTTTTGACTGGTGGGAAGTGATACTTCTTTGTAGTGCAGATTTGCATTGTGTGGTTGCTTGGTTGGCCAAAATGGGTGTATGCGTTTTCTCCTGAATATATTCAGGAGAAAACGCATGCGCCCTTTATGGACAATTCCATAATTGTCGAAGTTGTGATGCTTTTCCTGTGTTTAAAGGCGATTCCAATGTACTTCTGGAAATCTGTGTCGTGCAAACCTCCCTCATTTTCAAGTCTGCCTCATGGCTTTTCCTCAACAGATTTTTGGAAGAGAGTAGTCCTGTATAACTCTGCAACTTAGTGAATTGCTGTGCCCCTGAGCTCCATTTTTCATCTTGTGTTTTTGTGAGCTGACCGCAAAACCACAATTTTGCTTCAGGACCTATACTAGTTATGGGGGTGGGGCAGGCTGAGAGTTTGGTTATTTCTTCTTCGTGACGGGAAATTAGAGTGACATGTGGCCGTCCAAATGCCTACAGCTACTCTCTCATTGGTTCTCCCTCTTCCCTTATATCCTCTGCACAATGTGCCAACTGTGCGAACCAGGAGGTTATAGGGGCTGACTCTCCAAGTTGGGAGATTGATATTAAAGCAGTTGGAATGTCAAGCTGCAGCACATGGAGAGAAAAAAATTACTTGGGTTTTAGAAACTTTTCACCATCAGAGGGTGTCCATTCTCTAGGTTTCCCATACATGTTATAACTGTAGTGATATTCCCTTCTACCTGGAGAGTTGGGAACCATGGAATCAGTGGCAGGCATTATTGCTTTAAAGCGTCTGCATTTTCTCACCCAATCTCACCAATCCTCTCAGTCCCAGGTGAACAGCCTTATGCCACATCCAGCTGTTGTTGTAGATAGGGTCATTCCAAGTTTCATCAGAACCCCTGAAGGTGTTGTGTAAGAATTTCACTGTTTCTTTGTTTTGTTTTGAAATTCCTTTTTATAGTGGGTTTGAGCTGATTCTCACTGCCATGTTTATGTCATTCTAGACACACTTGGTTCCCTTATGGAGACATATCAATACATAGGTTTTAAGATCCTTACTAGTCAGATATATTTCTCTGTGGGGAATAGGGGTGTTGAGTCCCATTCACTGAGGAAGGAGTCGGGCTTGTCTCTTCTGTATTTGGATTATGGAACGGTACCTGTGTTAATATCAAACTCTGGTTTTGTGTGTCTCCCCACCTCTCCTTCCCCCTTAAGCAAGCATAAGAGTGTTTTCTAAATCTGAGACTCTGTTCTCTTTCCTAATTCAGTTCATATGTAGCCAGGTTTACAGTCCCTTCATAAGTGATATCTTATATCAGAATGCACCATGGCCCTTGTCATAATAATGCTCCATGACCCCTGTCATCACAATGCTCCATTCCCTGGTTATCACAATGCTCCATGTCCCTTGTCATAACAATTCTCCACGTACTTGTCATCACAATGCTACATGACACTTCTCATCACAAAGTTACATGCTCGTTTCATCACAATTCTCCATGCACTTGTCATTGCAATGTTCCATGACCCCTGTCATAGCAAGCTCCAAGTGTTTGTCATCACAATGCTTCACGACTTTATCATCAAAATTCTCAATGGCACTTTTCATCACAATGTTCCGTACCTTTGTCATCACAATGCTCCATGCACTTGTCATCACAATGCTTCATTACCCCTGTCATCACAATGCTCCCTGACACCTGTCATCACAATGCTTCATGCCCCTTGTCATTACAGTGCTCCATGATGCTCGTCATCACAATTACCCAAGGTCTTCTCATCACAATGCTCCACGGCTTTGCCATCACAATGCTCCATGCCCTGGTCATCTCAAAGCTCAATGTCCCTTGTCCTCACAATTCTCCATGTCCTTGTCATCACAATGCTCCATGGCACTTCTCATCACAATGTTATATGCTCTTGTCATAACAATACTCCATGCACTTGTCATCGCAATGCTCCATGACCCCTGTCATAGGAAGCTCCATGCGCTTGTCATCAAAATGTTTCACGACATGGACATTAAAATTATCAATGGCCCTTGTGATCTCAATGCTCCATGCGCTTATCATCACAATGCTCCTTTACCTTTGTCACAACAATCCTCCATGACACTTGGCATCACAATGCTCCGTGCTATTGTCATCACAATGGAACATGACATATGTCATCACAATCCTCCCTGACACCTGTCTTCACAATACTCCATGACCTTGTCATCACAATGCTCCATGCCCTTGTCATCACAATGTGCCATGCCCACTGTCATCAAAATAATCCATGAAACTTGTCAGACCAAAGCTCCATGCCACCTTTCATCACAATGCTCCATGAACCCTGTCATCACAATGCACCATGCCCATCATCATAATGCTTCATGCTCTTGTTATCACAATGAAATCAAAATGCTCCATGACCTCTGTCATCACAATGCTCCAAACCCTTGTGATCACAATGTTCCATAACACTTGTCATCACAATAACCCATGACGCTACTCATCACAATTATCCATGGACTTCTCATCACAATGCCCCATGACATTTGTCATCACAATGCGCAATACACATGTCATCACAATGCTCCCTGACTCTTGCCATCAGTATGCTCCCTGAACCCTTTCATGACAAGGCTCCATGCATTTTTCATCACAATGATCCATGCCATTTTCATCACAATGCTCCAAGACCCCTGTAATCACAATGCTCCAGGCCCTTGTCATCACAAAGCTCCATGATGCATGTCATCAGAATGCTCCATGGCCTTCTCATCACAATGCTCCATGCCCTTGTCATCACAATGCTCCAAGACCCCTGTAATCACAATGGTCCATGCCCCTTTTCATCAGAATGCTCCATGAGACTTGTCATCACAAGGCTCCATGGTCTTCTCATCACAATGCTCCAGGACATTTTCATCAAAATGCCCCATTCCCTTATCATCACAATGCTCCATGACCCCTGTCATCACAATACTCCATGAACATTTTCAGCCCAATACTCCATGACCTTCTCATCACAATGCTCCATGACCAATATCATCACAATGCTCCATGACCACAGTCATCACAACGCTCAATATCACCTGACAACACAGTGATCCGGGACTCTTGTCATCACAATGCTCCATTCCCTAGTCATCACAATGCTCCATGACCCCTGTCATCACAATACTCCATGAACATTTTCAGCCCAATGCTCCATGACACTTGTCATCACAATGATGCATGCCCTTGTCATCCCAATGCTCCATGACCCCTGTAATCACAATGCTCCGTGACGCTTGTCATCACAGTGCTCCATGACACCTGTCATCACAATGCTCCATGCCTTTGTCAGCAAAATGCTACATGACCTTGTCATTACAATGTTCTATGCACTTGTCATCACAATACTCCATTACCATTGCCATCACAATCCTCCATGAACCTTGGGATCACATTGTTCCATGCCCTTGTCATCACAATGCTCCATGCTCCTTGAAATCAAAATGATCCATGACCTCTGTCATCACAATGCTCCAAACACTTGTGATCACAATGTTCCATAACACTTGTCATCACAATACTCCATGCCCTTTTCATCACAATGCTCCGTGACCTTTGTAATCACAATTCTTGATACACTTGTCATCACAATGCTCCCTGACACTTGTCGTCAGAATGCTCCTTGAACCCTGTCACAAAAAGGCTCCACGCCTTTTTCATCAAAATGCACCATGCCGTTTTCATCACAATGCTCCATGCCATTGTCATCAAAATACTCCACAAGCTTGTCATCAGAATGCTTCATGTCCCTTGTCATCACAATTTTCCATGAACTTGTCAGCACAATGCTCCATGACCCTTGTCATCACAATGCTCCAAGCCATTGTCATCACAATGCTCCATTACCTTTGTCATCAGAATCCTCCATGACACTTGGCATCACAATGCTCCATGGCATTGTCATCACAATGGGCCATTACATATGTCATCACAATGCTCCCTGACACCTGGCTTCACAATAATGAATGACCTGGTCATCACAATGCTCCATGCCCTTGTCATCACAATGCGCCATTCCAACTGTCATCGCAATAAGCCATGAAACTTATTACACCAATGCTCCATGCCCTTGTCATCACAATGCCCCATGCCCTTGTTATCACAATGCTCCATGACCCCTGTCATCACAATGCTCCATGACTCCAGTCATCACAAGGCTTCATGACCTTTGTCATCACAATGGTCCATGCCCTTGTCATCAACAGTCTCTGTGACCTTTTTAACCACAATGCTTCATGAACTTTTCATCACAATGCTCTTTGACCCTTGTCATCACAATGCTCTATGCCTTTCTCAGCACAATGCTCCATGACCCTTGTCATCACAATGCTCCATGCGCTTGTCAGCACAATGCTCTATGACCCATGTCATCACAATGCACCATGCGCTTGTCGTCACAGTGCTCCACAATCTTGTCATCACAATGCTCCATAAACCTTGTCATCACAATGCTCCATGCACTTCAAATCAAAATGCTCTCTCTCCACTGATATCACAATGTTACATCACTATTCATCACAATACTCCCTCAACCCTGTCATCACAATGTTCCATGACTCCTGTCATCACAATGCTACATGCACTTATCTTCACAATGTTTGATGATCCCTGACATCACAATGTTCCATAACCCCTGTCATCAAAATGCTCCATGACCCTTTTCATCAAAATGCTCCATGACCCCTAACACCACAATGTTACATAACGCCTCTCATCAAAATGTTCCATGACCCTTTTCATCAAATTGGTCCATGACAATGTCATCACAATGTTCCCTGCCCTTCTCATCACAATGCACCACGCCCTTGTCATCAAAATGCTCCATGACCTTTGTCATCACAAAGCTCCATGACCCTTGGCATCACAATGCTCCATGCCATTGTCATCACAATACTCCATGAAACCTCTCATCACATTGTTCCATGCAATTGTCATCAAAAAGCTCCATGGTGCTTGTCATCACACTGCTCGATGCCCTTCTCATCACAATGCTCCATGCCCTTGTCATTACAATCTTCCATGACCCATGTATCACTGTGTTCCGTGCCCTTGTCATCACAATGATCCATGGCCACTCTCATCACAATAATCCATGAAACTTTTCAGACAAATGTTCCATGCCCTTGTCATCACAATGCTCCATTACCCCTGTCATAACAATGCTCCATGACCCCTGCCATCACAATGTTCCACGGCCTTGTCATCACAAGGCTCCATGACCCTTGAGAGCACAATGCTCCAAGACCCCTGTAATCACAGTGCTCCATGCCCTTGTCATCACAAAGCTCCATGATGCATGTCATCAGAATGCTCCATGCCCTTGCCATCACAATGCTCCTTTACCCCTGTGATAGCAATGCTCCATGACCCCTGCCATCACGATGTTCCATGGCCTTGTCATCACAAGGCTCCATGACCCTTCTCATCACAATGCTCCAAGACCCCTGTAATCACAATGCTCCATGTCCCTTTTTATCTCAATGATCCATGAACCCTGTCATCACAATGCACCATGCCCATCATCATAATGCTTCAGGCTATTGTCATCACAATGAAATCAAAATGCTCCATGACCTCGGTCATAACACTGCTCCAAACCCTTGTGATCACAATATTCCATAACACTTGTCATCACAATGCCCCATGACGCTCGTCATCACAATTATCTATGGTCTTCTTTTCACAATGCTCCATGACCTTTGTCATCACAATGCTCAATACACTTGTCATCAAAATGCTCCCTGACACTTGTTCTCTGTATGCTCCTTGAACCCTGTCATGACAAGGCTCCATGCCTTTTTCATCACAATGATCCATGCCTTTTTCATCACAATGCTCCAAGACGCCTGTAATTACAATGCTCCATGCCCTTGTCATCACAAAGCTCAATGACGCATGTCATCAGACTGCTCCTTGGCCTTCTCATCACAATGCTCCATGCCCTTGTCATCACAATTTTCCAAGACACTCTAATCACAATGCTCCATGCCCCTTTTCATCAGTATGCTCCATGAGACTTGTCTCACAAGGCTCCGTGGTTTTCTCATCACAATGCTCCAGCACCTTGTCATCACAATGCTTCACGACCTTGTCATGAAAATTTTCAATGGCCCTTGTCATCATAATGCTCCAAGCCCTAGTCATCACAATGCTCCATTATATTTATCATCACAATCCTCCATTACATTTGGCATCACAATGCTCCATGCCATTGTCATCGCAATGGACCATGACATATGTCATCACAGTGCTCCCTGACACCTGTCTTAACAATACTCCATGACCTTCTCATCACAATGCCCCATGCCCTTGTCATCACAATAATCTATTAAACTTGTCAGACCAATGCTCCATGCCTCTGTCATCACAATGCTCCATGCCCTTGTCATCACAATGCTCCATGACCCCTGTCATCACAATGCTCTGTGACTCCAGTCATCACAATGCTTCATAACATTTGTCATCACAGTGGTCCACGCCCACATCATCACAAGGCTCTGTGACCTTTGTAACCACAATACTCCATGAACTTTTCATCACAATGCTCCGTGACCCTTGTCATCACAATGCTCCATGCCTTTGTCAGAACAATGCTCCATGACCCTTGTCATCACAATGTGCCACGTGATTTTCATCACAACGGTCCACAACCTTGTCATCGTAATGCTCCATAAACCTTGTAATCACAATGCTCCATGCACTTCTCATCAAAATGCTCTCTCAACAGAGATATCACAATGTTCCATCACTAGTCATCACAATACACCCTCACCCCTGTAATCACAATGTTCCAGGACCCCTGTCATCACAATGCTACATCCCCTTATCATCACAATGTTCCATGACCCCTGACATCACAATGTTCCATAACCCCTGTCATCAAAATGCTCCATGACCCTTTTCATCCCAAAGCTCCATGACCCCTGACATCACAATGTTCCATAACCCCTGTCATCAAAATGTTCCATTACACTTTTCATCAAATTGCTGCATGACCCTGTCATCAAAATGCTCCCTGCCCTTCTCATCACAATGCACCACGCCCTTGACATCAAAATGCTCCATGACTTTTGTCATCACAAAGCTCCATAACCCTTGGAATCACAATGTTCCATGAACCCTCTCATCACATTGTTCCATGCCCTTGTCATCACAAAGCTCCATGACGCTTGTCAAAACAATGTACGATGCCCTTCTCATCACAATGCTCCATGCCCTTGTCATTACAATCCTCCATGACCCATGGATCACGGTGTGCCGTGACCTTGTCATCACAATGCTCCATGCCCACTCTCATCACAATAATCCATGAAACTTTTCAGACCAATGCTCCATGCCCTTCTCATCACAATGCTCCATTACCCCTGTCATAACAATGCTCCATGACCACTGCCATCACAATGTTCCACACCATTGTCATCACAAGGCTCCATGACCCTTGTCATCACAATGCTCCAAGACCCCTGTAATCACAATGCTCCATGCCCATGTCATCACAAAGCTCCCTGACGCATGTCATCAGAATGCTCCATGGCCTTCTCATCACAATGCTCCTTGCCCTTGTCATCACAATGCTCCAAGACCCCTGTAATCACAATGCTCCATGCCCCTTTTCATCTCAATGCTCCATGAACGCTGTCATCACAATGCACCATGCCCATCACCATAATGCTTCAGGCTATTGTCATCACAATGAAATCAAAATGCTCCATGACCTCTGTCATCACAATGCTCCAAACCCTTGTGATCACAATGTTCCATAAAACTTATCATCACAACACCCCATGACGCTCATCATCAAAATTATCCATGGTCTTCTCATCACAATGCTCCATGAACTTTGTCATCACAATGCTCAATACACTTGTCATCACAATGCTCCGTGACACTTGTCGTCAGTATGCTCTTAGAACCCTGTCATGACAAGGCTCCATGCCTTTTGCATAACAATGATCCATGCCATTTTCATCACAATGCTCCATGCCCTTGTCAGCACAAAGATCCATGACACATGTCATCAGAATGCTCCATGGCCTTCTCATCACAATACTCCATGCCCTTGTCATCACAATGCTCCAAGACCCCTGTAATCACAATGCTCCATGCCCCTTTTCATCAGAATGTTCCATGAGAATTGTCATCACAAGGCTCCATGGACTTCCCATCACAATGCTCCAGGACCTTGTCATCACAGTGCTCAATTCCCTTCTCATTACAATGCTCCATGACCCCTGTCATCACAATACTCCATGAACATTTTCAGCCCAATGCTTCATGACCTTCTCATCACAATGCTCCATGACCCATATCATCACAGTCCTCTATGACCACTGTCATCACAACACTCCATGACCCCTGACAACACAATGATCCGGGACTCTTGTCATCACAATGCTCCATTCCCTTGTCATCACAATGCTCCATGAACATTTTCAGCCCAATGCTCCATGACACTTGTCATCACAATGATCCGTGCCCTTGTCATCCCAATGCTCCATGACCCCTGTAATCACAATGCTCCGTGACGCTTATCATCACAGTGCTCCATGACCCTTATCATCACAATTCTCCATGCCTGTGTCATCAAAATCCTACATGACCTTGTCATCACAATGCTCCATGAGCTTGTCATCACAATACTCCATTACCATTTTCATCACAATCCTCAATGAACCTTGGGATCACATTGCTCCATGCCCTTGTCATCACAATGCTCCATGCTCCTTGAAATCAAAATGGTCCATGACCTCTGTCATCACTATGCTCCAACCCCTTGTGATCACAATGTTCCATAACACTTGTCATCACAACACTCCATGATGACTGTCATGACAATACTCCATGCACTTGTCGTCACAATGCTCCATGACCTTTGTCATCACAATTCTCAATACACTTGTCATCACAATGCTCCCTTACACTTGTCGTCAGAATACTCCTTGAACACTGTCATGAAAATGCTCCATGCATTTTTCATAAGAATGCTCCATGCCCTTTTCATCACAACGCTCCATGTCATTGTCATCACAATACTCCACAAGCTTGTCATCAGAATGCTCCCTGATCATTGTCTTCAGAATGCTCCATGACCACTGTCATCAAAATGCTCCATACCCCTTGTCATTACACTGTTCCATGACGCTTGTCATCACAATTATCCATGGTCTTCTCATCACAATGCTCCACGGTCTTGCCATCACAATGCTCCATGCCTTGGTCATCACGATGCTCCATGTCCTCAGTCATCACAATGCTCCATGACACCTGTCATCACAATGCCCCATACCCCTTGTCATTACAGTGCTCCATGACGCTCGTCATCACAATTATCCATGGTCTTCTCATCACAATGCTCCACGGTCTTGCCATCACAATGCTCCATGTCCCCTGTCAACACAATTCTCCACGTTCTTGGCATCACTATGCTCCATGATACTTCTCATCACAGTGTTACATGTTTTGTCATCACAATTCTCTATGCACTTGTGATCGTAATTCTCCATGACCCCTGTCAGAGCAAGCTCCATGTGATTGTCATCACAATGCTTCATGAACATGTCATCAAAATCCTCAATGGCCCTTGTTATCACAATGCTCCATGACCCCTGTCATCACAATGCTCTGTGACTCCAGTCATCACAATGCTTCATAACATTTGTCATCACAGTGGTCCACGCCCACATCATTGCAAATATTTTCGCCCATTCTGAGGGATGCTTTTTGCCATTCCCGTTTTTTTAACAAAAAAAAGAAAGAAAGAAAAAGAAGCAGAACACTAATGTGTGTAAAATATGCCTTTTGAAACAGTCGTTTTGAAATATGGACATCCTTTTAATTTTTTGGTGGACATATGAACCCAGGATTTGTTTTCAGGGCAGGTGTCATTTACAGGCCTGCAATGATTTTGAATATCAACAGACCATTAGCGCTGGAATTAAAGCTGCTGTTGTGTGAAACGGCCACAAGGTGGCAGCAGTTCTCCCTTACCAAATCTGGTTACTAGGGCAACAGAGCCTCAATGGAAGTCCTGTTCTAGATTGGAATTTAGAATGCAATGTGCCAGGAGAAAGCCCCTCAAGTTTGTCTCACTACTTCTTGTTCGTGTTTTTAATTTAATTTTTTATTTTTTATTACAGCAAATTTGATTACAATGTTTGGCTTGTTGTAGGTGTGGAAGATGTGGTTCTTTTACACATATACATATGTCTGTTCTTCCTGGGATCCTTTTCCCATGTACCTTATGACAGAATGTTGAGTAGTCTTCTCTTGGTATTCTGTAGGTCTTTGGTGATTATATATGTCACCTGTGTTTGTATATGTCTGTTAACCCCAATATCATAATGAAACCAACCCTCACACCTTTCCATTGGTGAACCATAAGTTTGTTTAATGAATCTGTGATTGCCCTTCTCCGTGGAAATATCTGTCCTGGTATCCATTTTTCGGTCACACCTATAAGAGATAAGATATCATATGTGTCTTTCACTTTCTGACTTACTTCAAGTCACGTGATTACCTCTAGACACACCTACGGTGCTGCAAATGGCATTGAGTCCTTTTATTCCTTGGCTTCTATTCTGCCTTAGCGAGGACCATTTTCAACAATGTGATTCCCTGAGGGCTGAGGATTAGCTGACCTGGGTAGCCTGACCCTGTGGGCCGGCCCTCCCCAGGTGTGCCTATGATGAGGTCAATATAAACAGCACTGCAGGCAGCAATAGCCCCTGAAGCTGTGCCTGACTCCATGATCTCTGACCCGTCAGCAGTCTCGGGGCTGTGCTGGTGGGAGGGAGTGAGGGGCCACGGCTTTGTGGGTGGCCCGGTGTGAGTGGGTCTCTGCTGGACTTTCTGCAGGAGTTGCCAGGATGCCACGTGTAAACAAGAGGATGTATCACCCACACTTTCCGTTGGAATTTCTCTCCGGACAGAGGTGAGGAAGGGAAAAAGCAGTGGGGGCAGGGACAGGAGGGGTATCTCAGGCAGGGCAATGGAAAGCTTCCAGAAGAGCGCCCAGGGCCAGGACCATCCTGGCTGGCCTGTAGGCAC
Source organism: Hyperoodon ampullatus (assembly GCF_949752795.1). NCBI lineage: Eukaryota > Metazoa > Chordata > Mammalia > Artiodactyla > Ziphiidae > Hyperoodon > Hyperoodon ampullatus. The sequence continues at coordinate 93,333 of NW_027640555.1, forward strand.
CAAGTTGGCCTGCGTGCTGTCGCTGGTGTGGCTCCACGGCCCCTCCTCTAAGCTTTCAAGCCCTTGTACATATTCAGGTGTTTTACCTGGGAAGGGTGGGAAAAGTTCAGGCGCAGCTGGCCTGGGGCTCAGCTCACGATTACTCACAAATGCCTCGTGTCCCTTTCACTGACGAAGGTGTAGGTCTTGTCTATTCTATAGTTTGTGTTTGGAACGGTACATGTGCTTATATCAAACTCTGGTTTTATGCATCACCCCACCTCTCATTCCCCCTTAAGCAGGCATCAGAGTGTTTTCCAAAGGTGAGACTCTGTTCTCTTTCTTAACTGAGTTCAAGTGTAGCCATGTTTACAGGATCTTCATAAGTGATATCTTAATATAAGTTTCTTTTTCTCTGTGACTTATTTCACTTAGAAGCATCATACCTCTATCCACTCATTTGGCTGCTACTGGTCTTATGCCATTGATTGCATGGCTGAGGGATATTCCATCGTACGGAAGTACCACAATTTTTTGAACCATTTTTATATTTCCTGGGATATTTAAGGTGTACCCAAGTTGAGGTTCTTGTAAGCAGTGCAGCCCTAAATTTTGGGGTGGCTCTGTCTTATTGATTTTCAGGTTTCCCAAGGTATATTCCCTAGACTGGAAGTGCCCTTGGCTCTGTAGCTCTGTTGTTTACTTGTTTTAGGGAACACAATGCACTCCTCCAGAGATGCAGTTGGCAGTTTACATCCCGCACATCAGCAAAACAAGCCTCCCTGTTCTCAGGGGCCGGTCCTGCCTTTCGGGATTTTACACATTTTGTGGATGTCCCTTTTGAACAGTGGGAAGTGATACTTCTTTGTAGTGCAGATTTGCATTTCCCGCTTGCTTGCTTGGCCAAAAAGGTTGTATGCGTTTTCTCCTGAATATATTCAGGAGAAAACGCATATGCCCTTTTTGCTGAAGTGCATCATTGTTGAATTTGTGCCCCTCATCCTGTGCTTTAAAGTCAATTCCAACGTACCACTTGAAATCTGTTTCCTGGTATTCTGCCTAGCTTTCAAGTCCACCTCGTTGCCTTCCCTCAACAGATTTTGGGACAATAGTTGTGTTTATTACTCTGCCAGTTTGTGAATTGCTGTGCCCCTGAGCTCCATTTTTCAACTTCTTTTTTGTGAGCTGACCGAAAGTCCAAAATTGTGGTTCAGGACCTATACTGCTTCCCAGTGGGGGGCTGAGACTTTGGTTAATTCTTCTTCCTGCCTGGAAATTAGAGTGACATGTGCCCGTCCAAATGCCTTAGAGCTACTCTATCACTGGTTCTCCCTCTTCCCTTTCATCCTCTGCCAAATTGGCAACCTGTGCGAACCAGGAGGTTAAAGGGGCTGTTTCTCCAAGTTGGGAGATTGATAGAAAAGCAGTTTGAAAATCAAACCGGAGCACCAGGAGAGGGACTATTCGTTGAGTTTTAGAAACCTTTCATATTCACCGTGTGTCCATTCTCTATGTTTCCCTTACATGTTATATCTGTAGTAATAGTCCCTTTAAGCTGGAGTGTTGGGAACCATGGAATGCGTGCCATTCATTATTGCTTTAAAGGGTCTGCATTTGCTCACCGAATCTCACCAATCCTCTCTGTCCCAAGTGTCCAGCCTTATGCCACATCCAGCTGTCGTTGTACATTGGGTCAGTCCAGGTTTCATCAGAGACCCTGAAGGAATTGTGAACAATTTCCATTTTTGTTTTGTTTTGTTTTTGAAATTCCTTTTTATAGTGGGTTTGAGCTGATTCTCCCTGCCATGTTTATGCCAGTCTAGACACACTTGATTCCCTTACGGAGACATATCAATACATAGGTTTTAAGATTCTTACTAGTCAGATATATTCCTCTGCGGGAAATATGGTGTTTTGAGTCCCTTTCACTGAGGAAGGTGTAGGTATTGTCTATTCCATAGTTCGTTTTTGGAATGGTACCTGTGCTTATTTCAAACTCTGGTTTTATGCATCACCCCACCTCTCCTTCCCCCTTAAGCAGGCATAAGAGTGTTTTCTATATGTGAGTCACTGTTCTCTTTCCTAACTCAGTTCAAGTGTAGCCATGTTTACAGGATCTTCATAAGTGATATCTTATGATAAGTTTCTTTTTCTGTGTGACTTATTTCACTTAGAATCATCGTACTTGAATCCACCCATTTTGCTGCTACTGGTCTTATGACATTGATTTCATGGCTGAGGGATATTCCATCGTACGTAAGTACCACAATTTTTTGAACCATTTTTATATTTCCTGGGATATTTAAGGTGTACCCAAGTTGAGGTCCTTGTAAGAAGTGCAGCCCTAAATTTTGGTGTGGCTCTGTCTTATTGATTTTCAGTTTTCCCAAGGTATATTCCCTAGACTGGAAGTGCCCTTGGCTCTGTAGCTCTGTTGTTTACTTGTTTTAGGGAGCACAATGCACTCCTCCAGAGAGGCAGTTGGCAATTTACATCCCGCCCATCAGCATAACAAGGCTCCTTGTTCTCCAGGGCCTGTCTTGCCTTTCTGGTTTTTACACATTTTGTGGATGTCCCTTTTGACCGGTGGGAAGTGATACTTCTTTGTAGTGCAGATTTGCATTGCCCGCTTGCTTGCTTGCCCAAAAAGGGCGTATGCGTTTTCTCCTGAATATATTCAGGAGAAAACGCATACGCCTTTTTTGGCCAAGTGCATCATTGTCGAAGTTGTGCCCCTCTTCCTGTGCTTTAAAGGTGATTCCAACGTACCTCTTGAAATCTGATTCCTGCTATTCTGCCTCGCTTTCAAGTCCGCCTCGTTGCCTTCCCTCAACAGATTTTTGGACGATAGTTGTCCTTTATTACTCGGCCAGTTTGTGAATTGCTGTGCCCCTGAGCTCCATTTTTCAACTCGTTTTTTGTGAGCTGACCGCAAGTCCAAAACTTTGGTTCATGACTAATGCTGGTTCCCGGTGGGGGGCTGAGACTTTGGTTAATTCTTCTTCCTGCCGGGAAGTTAGAGTGATATGTGCCCGTCGAAATGCCTAACAGCTACTCTCTCATTGGTTCTCCCTCTTCCCTTTCATCCTCCGCCAAATTGGAATCCTGTGCGAAGCAGGAGGTTAAAGGGGATGTCTCTCCAAGTTGGGAGATTGATAGTAAAGCAGATGGAAAGTCAAACCAGAGCACCAGGAGTGGGACTATTTGTTGAGTTTTAGAAACCTTTCGTATTCACAGTGTGTCCATTCTCTAGGTTTCCCGTACATGTTATAACTGTAGTAATATTCCCTTCAACCTGGAGAGTTGGGACCCATGGAATGTGTGCCATGCATTATTGCTTTAAGTGGTCTGCATTTGCTCACCCAATCTCACCAATCCTCTCAGTCCCAAGTGTCAAGCCTTATGCCACATCCAGCTGTCGTTGTAGATAGGGTCATTCCAGGTTTCATCAGAGACCCTGAAGGAATTGTAAAGAATTTCCCAGTTTTTTTGTTTTGTTTTTGAAATTCCTTTTTATAGTGGGTTTGAGCTGATTCTTGCTGCCATGTTTATGCCAGTCTAGACACACTTGATTCCCTTATGGAGACATATCAATACATAGGTTTTAAGATTCTTACTAGTCAGATATATTCCTCTGCGGGAAATATGGGGTTTTGAGTCCTTTTCACTGAGGAAGGTGTAGGTCTTGTCTATTCCATAGTTGGTTTTTGGAACGGTACCTGTGCTTATATCAAACTCTGGTTTTATGCATCACCCCACCTCTCCTTCCCCCTTAAGCAGGCATAAGAGTGTTTTTTAAATGTGAGACACTGTTTTCTTTCCTAACTCATTTCAAGTGTAGCCATGTTTACAGGATCTTCATAAGTGATATCTTATGATAAGTTTCTTTTTCTGTGTGACTTATTTCACTTAGAATCATCGTACCTAAATCCACCCATTTTGCTGCTACTGGTTTTATGACATTGATTTCATGGCTGAGGGATATTCCATCGTACATAAGTACCACAATTTTTTGAACCATTTTTATATTTCCTGGGATATTTAAGGTGTACCCAAGTTGAGGTCCTTGTAAGCAGTGCAGCCCTAAATTTTGGGGTGTCTCTGTCTTATTGATTTTCAGTTTTCCCAAGGTATATTCCCTAGACTGGAAGTGCCCTTGGCTCTGTAGCTCTGTTGTTTACTTGTTTTAGGGAACACAATGCACTCCACCAGAGAGGCAGTTGGCAATTTACATCCCGCCCATCAGCATAACACTGCTCCCTGTTCTCCAGGGCCTGTCTTGCCTTTCTGGTTTTTACACATTTTGTGGATGTCCCTTTTGACCGGTGGGAAGTGATACTTCTTTGTGGTGCAGATTTGCATTGCCCGCTTGCTTGCTTGGCCAAAAAGGGCGTATGCGTTTTCTCCTGAATATATTCAGGAGAAAACGCATACGCCCTTTTTGGCCAAGTGCATCATTGTTGAAGTTGTGCCCCTCTTCCTGTGCTTTAAAGGCGATTCCAAAGTACCACTTGAAATCTGTTTCCTGCTATTCTGCCTCGCTTTCAAGTCCGCCTCATTGCCTTCCCTCAACAGATTTTTGGACGATAGTTGTCCTTTATTACTCGGCCAGTTTGTGAATTGCTGTGCCCCTGAGCTCCATTTTTCAACTCGTTTTTGGTGAGCTGACCGCAAGTCCAAAATTTTGGTTCAGGACCTATACTGGTTCCCGGTGGGTGGCTGAGACTTTGGTTAATTCTTCTTCCTGCCGGGAAATTACAGTGATATGTGCCCGTCCAAATGCCTAACAGCTACTCTCTCATTGGTTCTCCCTCTTCCCTTTCATCCTCTGCCAAATTGGAAACCTGTGCGAACCAGGAGGTTAAAGGGGCTGTCTCTCCAAGTTGGGAGGTTGATAGTAAAGCAGATGTAAAGTCAAACCGGAGCACCAGGAGAGGGACTATTCGTTGAGTTTTAGAAACCTTTCGTATTCACAGTGTGTCCGTTCTCTAGGTTTCCCGTACATGTTATAGCTGTAGTAATATTCCCTTAAACCTGCAGAGTTAGGACCCATGGAATGGGTGCCAGGCATTTGTGCTTTAAAGGGTCTGCATTTGCTCACCCAATCTCACCAATCGTCTCAGTCCCAAGTGTCCCTCCTTATGCCACATCCGGCTGTCGTTGTAGATAGGGTCATTCCAGGTTTCATCAGAGACCCGGAAGGAATTGTAAAGAATTTCCCAGTTTTTTTGTTTTGTTTTTGAAATTCCTTTTTATAGTGGGTTTGAGCTGATTCTCGCTCCCATGTTTATGCCAGTCTAGACACACTTGATTACCTTACGGAGACATATTAATACATAGGTTTTATGATTCTTACTATTCAGATATATTCCTCTGCGGGAAATATGGTGTTTTGAGTCCCTTTCACTGAGGAAGGTGTAGGTCTTGTCTATTCCATAGTTGGTTTTTGGAACGGTACCTGTGCTTATATCAAACTCTGGTTTTATGCATCACCCCACCTCTCCTTCCCCCTTAAGCAGGCATAAGTGTGTTTTCTAAATGTGAGACAATGTTCTCTTTCCTAACTCAGTTCAAGTGTAGCCATGTTTATAGGATCTTCATAAGTGATATCTTATGATAAGTTTCTTTTTCTGTGTGACTTATTTCACTTAGAATCATCGTACCTGAATACACCCATTTTGCTGCTACTGGTCTTATGACATTGATTTCATGGCTGAGGGATATTCCATCGTACGTAAGTACCACAATTTTTTGAACTATTTTTATATTTCCTGGGATACTTAAGGTGTATCCAAGTTGAGGTCCTTGTAAGCAGTGCAGCCCTAAATTTTGGGGTTGCTCTGTCTTATTGATTTTCAGTTTTCCCAAGGTATATTCCCTAGACTGGAAGTCCCCTTGGCTCTGTAGCTCTGTTCTTTGCTTGTTTTAGGGAATACAATGCACTCCTCCAGAGAGGCAGTTGGCAATTTACATCCCGCCCATCAGCATAACAAGGCTCCCTGTTCTGCAGGGCCTGTCTTGCCTTTCTGGTTTTTACACATATTGTGGATGTCCCTTTTGACTGGTGGGAAGTGATACTTCTTTGTAGTGCAGATTTGCATTGCCCGCTTGCTTGCTTGCCCAAAAAGGGCGTATGCGTTTTCTCCTGAATATATTCAGGAGAAAACGCATACGGCCTTTTTGGCCAAGGGCATCATTGTCGAAGTTGTGCCCCTCTTCCTGTGCTTTAAAGGCGATTCCAACATACCTCTTGAAATCTGTT